>NW_016825978.1:165012-273684 GCF_001698545.2 Rhinopithecus bieti
AAAAAAAAAAAAAAAAAAAAAAAAAAAAATAGAATTCAGGTTTCCAGGAGAACACACTGACTTCAAATCACATAAAAGATAAATGGAAAGCATATGGTAATAGGAAGCAAGCAATTGTTTTTAAGCACAAGGGGAGGTGGACAAAGGGACACTCCTTTCCATAGGTACTATCCGCCTACCCTACATTTCATGATATCATCAATAAAATTCTGAACCAACATTTAAACAATTGCAGAAAAGTTCTCTGATCCTGTGAATCAACTCAAGAGAAAATGAATAGCAATTTCAGTATTTTACACACTTGAACTGTGATGAATTTTTTTCAACATATGCTTGGTGAGTTCAAGAAACTATGCCAAGCCATGGGTAAGTTACTAAGTGTGCAAAGTACTACTGCCCTGATGCTCAAGAGTCTTGGAATCTTAATATTTAATCCAAGGACATATGTGATGAATACCATAGAAGTGGAACAATTAAGAATAATGAGGATAAAGCAGAGAGAGACAGTCCAAGAGATCATGATGGTATAACAATGAGAGGGGAGCCATTAGAGGTAGGTTCTGGGGGATGGTTCAGCAAACCAAAGACCAAAATCTAGTCTGACCCTTTACGGGATACATGCACAGTTTATCTAATAAGAGGTCATCACTGTATGATTCCTCTAATATACTGGTAATTTGCTATTTTATTCTACTATCAGATATATATTCTATTAATATATATCCTCTATGTATATATTTCTATATACCTATTATATAGAGAGAGAAAGAGAGAGAGAGCATTTCAAGCACTATGTAACTTCTAACCATTGATTTTGGTTCTATCTCCTGAACCAACCAGAAATTTAATTAATTATGTTAAGGCTGTGATTATGTCCTAAGGCTTCTCTTTTCTAGGTTTCATAATAATTATGATCATGGTGATAAAATTAATGATAACAGGTGTATTATTTTTCTATTGCTGCTATAACAAACTACCACAAATGTAGGGGTTTAAAACAACACAAATTTATTATGTTACAACTGTGTAGGTCCAAAGTCTGACATGGGTCTCACTGGGCTGAAATCAAAGTATCGGCAGGGTTGCATTCCTTCTGGAGGTTCTAGGGGAGAACTGCTTTCTTGCCTTTTTCCAGGTTCTTGGCTCTATTCTTCCTTCCGATCACTTCAATTCCGCTTCCATCATCACATCAGACTCTCCTTCCTCACTCTTAGAAGGACCCTTGTGATTGCACTGGGCCCACCTGGATAATTGAGGCTAATCTTTTCAACTCAGAATCCTAAACTTAAGCCATCTGCAAAGTCCCTTTGCCAGATAAGGTAACATATTCACAGGTTCCAGGGATTAGATGTGGACACCTTTGGGAGCCATTATTCTGCCTACCATCGCAGTTAACATTTTCGGCATTCACATGTGCCAGGCATGCTGCCAAAGGCTTTACACGCATCATCCCACTGAACCGTTCTGACAGTCCCATGAGGTTGGTCCCATTGTCCCCATTACAGAGATGAGGAGAGATTAAGGAACTCCCCACATCACACAACTAATTTTTCCAGTTCTTATAACTTCTTTGTAAGTCATGGTTTTCAGAATTTTTGGCTTTCTTGCTTGCATCTATGGATAGGCTAAAATCTGTTGCTATTAGAAAAAATTGATGAAAACAGGAGGAGGGACATCCCAGATTTTTAAAATCGTATAAACAAAATGGTGGCAGCAGGAAAGCAAAAATGCATTTTTGAGGACCAGCAAGGAATCAGAATGACAGGGCAAAGGGTGTGTTGGGGAGTAGTGAGAGAGGAGGCGGGAAACAGGGTCCTGAAGCCACACTTCAATAGGCAAAGATGGGTCAAGGAGGAAGAAAGCCAATGCTGAGCGGGGTGACACATCACAGGGGTGCCTAGACAAACCAATCCAAAAGGTTCTAGCTGAAAAGGAAGGGAGTAAAGAGGGAGAAATTACAGAACCTATGTGATAAAAGCTGTCAAACTCTTCTGAAAAGCATAAAAAGCATGTTTTATGAATATACTGAGAGCATATCATGCCCCTGAAATTTTAATAAAATGCTTTGCTGACATTTTTTACTTGTAGCCTAAGAAAAACACTTTGCCCCACAGAAGAATAAGTGGTAAGTATGGTCAGGTATATATATATTTAAAAAAAAAAAAAGGAGAAATAAGACTACCTCATAATAAAACATATCATCAAGCTACAGTAATTAAAATAGTATACGAGTATAGTACTAAACAGATCAGTGTAACAGAGTATGTAGCTTGGAAACAGACCTAAATGGGCCGGGCGCGGTGGCTCATGCCTGTAATCCCAGCACTTTGGGAGGCCGAGACGGGCGGATCACAAGGTCAGGAGATCGAGACCATCCTGGCTAACACGGTGAACCCCTGTGTCTACCAAAAATACAAAAATTAGCCAGGCGTGGTGGCGGGCGCCTGTAGTCCGAGCTACTCCGGAGGCTGAGGCAGGAGAATGGCGTGAACCTGGGAGGCGGAGCTTGCAGTGAGGAGAGATTGCGCCACTGCACTCCAGCCTGGGTGACAGAGTGAGATTCCATCTCAAAAAAAAAAAAAAAAAAAAAAAAAGAGAAAAAGAGAAACAGACTTAAACGAATTACATGATAATAAATAATCAGTAAATGGTGTTGATGATTGGTTAATTTGAAAAAAACGTGGGTTTCTACATTCATTAAACAATTTCAAAATTGATTAAATGATAAAATGTAAAAAAATAAAATATTTAAGAGAAATAGAAAAAATGTGAGTTTGTTTAACTTCAAACTGAGATTTTTAAACATAAAACTAAAGGAAGAAACAGAAAGGAAATCAATAATAATAATCAAACAGAAAGGAAATCAATAAATCAATTTGAACACACACCCACATACAATATTTCTAATATGTCAACACCATTAAAAACATCCAATAACAAACTGATAAATATATATAAATATAAATAACAGAAAAGTTAATATCCTTAAAATGTAAAGAACTTTTATCAAGAGAAACACTCCAGTAGAAATCCAAGTAAGTGATCTGAACTAAGAATTCATAAGTAAATGCAAATGGCAGTAAACATTAAAAAAGCTGACATCATATGTAATCAAATAAATAATATGTTTTGACCATCAAATTGATAAAATTATTTTAATAATAATATCCATTTTTTTTAGAACAGGCAATCTCATATCATACTGCTGGGAATACGTAAACCCTTTTTTTTAACCTTAATTAAAACACTTTATTGTTGAAAAAAAGCTAATGAACATGAGTCTTCAGCAAGTCATAATCTTTTGCTGGTGGAGGGTCTTGCCTTGATTTGGGGGGTTTGGGGTCTTTTTAAAATAATGCCTATTTTTATTTTAGATTCAGGGGTTACATGTGCAGGTTTGTTACATGGGTGACACTGAGGTTTGGGGTACAAATTATCCCATCACTCAGGGTAGTGAGCATAAGTACCCAATAGGTAGTTTTTCAGCCTTTGGCCCTATCCCTCTCTCTCCCCTCTAGTAGGACTCAGTGTCGATTGTTCCTTTCTTTATGTCCATGTGTACCCAATGGTTAGCTCCCACTTAGAAGTGGGAACATGCAGTATTTGGTTTTCTGTTCCTGCATTAATTCTTAGGTTTAGGATAATGGCCTTCAGCTGCATCTATGCTGCTGCAAAGGTCAGTTCAACCTTTCTGAAAGGATTGACAATTTGCATCAAAAGCCTGAAGAACATTCACATCTTTTGACCCAGAACTTCCAGGAATTCACAGGAAATAACTAGAAAAGTGCACAAACAACCACATATAGGAATGTTCCATATCAGGGGGTATTATAATTTTTTTCAAATGGGAAAAACCTGAAGGCTCAGTAATATGAAACTTGATTATTGTAGTACATCTATAGGATGGAATATTAGGCAGACTTTAAAACCATGAAGATGAAAAATACTTAATGATGTCAGAAGATGTTGAAAATACCCTGAAAACTGAAGACAAATTAAACCACTACACAGTATATAGAAGATGATCCCAAATGTTTTTGGCACACATGTATATATGTCTGTATATTAAGATATAAAGGATATATACCAAAATATCAATTTACTTCATCTACTGAAGTTCTCCAGGGTACATAACTGTAGGCAACACAACCGTAAGAGTTAATACCATGTGAAAATTGAGAGGGCACAAAAAACCATATGTAATATTTTGGTCATTAAAGGCACCACATAATTGAGAAGATTAAGATCATTGAAATATAGTTGTATTTCTGTCCTACAAAATGTCCTATGAATTTGTCTCTGCTTGTTTTAAATGTTTCAATTTCCCTCCAGAATGATCCAGTTTAATTTATTTTGCCCTTTCTGCTGACTGTCCAGTATAGTATATATTACAAAGTTTCATAAGGAAACAGCATCAGACCAAAATAAAGAGACGCTGTCCCAAAACTATTTTACTAGCAAAATCTTGCAGATTTCTCAAGTTGAAATTCTTCATTATGAATCAAAAAGAAAGGCTTCAAATGATCAATAGAGTTAGATAACCAAGTGAATTCATTTGAATAGATAATCTTTAGATTTTTTTTTTTGCTTTCTACTATTTTTTCATGTTCCTAACAAATATATGCAGATGTAACTCAGTTTAAACTAGAAATCAAAGTTCTGTTTTACTATAAAATGGCCATACTGCCCAAGGCAATTTATAGATTCAATGCTATCCCCATCAAGCTACCAATGAGTTTCTTCACAGAATTGGAAAAAACTGCTTTAAAGTTCATATGGAACCAAAAAAGAGCCTGCATTGCCAAGACAATCCTAAGTCAAAAGGACAAAGCTGGAGGCGTCACGCTACCTGACTTCAAACTATACTACAAGGCTACAGTAACCAAAACAGCATGGTACTGGTACCAAAACAGAGATATAGACCAATGGAACAGAACAGAGTCCTCAGAAATAATACCACACATCTACAGCCATCTGATCTTTGACAAACCTGAGAGAAACAAGAAATGGGGAAAGGATTCCCTATTTAATAAATGGTGCTGGGAAAATTGGCTAGCCATAAGTAGAAAGCTGAAACTGGATCCTTTCCTTACTCCTTATACGAAGATTAATTCAAGATGGATTAGAGACTTAAATGTTAGACCTAATACCATAAAAACCCTAGAAGAAAATCTAGGTAGTACCATTCAGGACATAGGCATGGGCAAGGACTTCATGTCTAAAACACCAAAAGCAACGGCAGCAAAAGCCAAAATTGACAAATGGGATCTAATTAAACTAAAGAGCTTCTGCACAGCAAAAGAAACTACCATCAGAGTGAACAGGCAACCTACAGAATGGGAGAAAATTTTTGCAATCTACTCATCTGACAAAGGGCTAATATCCAGAATCTACAAAGAACTCAAACAAATTTACAAGAAAAAAACAAACAACCCCATCAAAAAGTGGGCAAAGGATATGAACAGACATTTCTCAAAAGAAGACATTCATACAGCCAACAGACACATGAAAAAATGCTCATCATCACTCACCATCAGAGAAATGCAAATCAAAACCACAATGAGATACCATCTCACACCAGTTAGAATGGCAATCATTAAAAAATCAGGAAACAACAGGTGCTGGAGAGGATGTAGAGAAATAGGAACACTTTTACACTATTGGTGGGACTGTAAACTAGTTCAACCATTGTGGAAAACAGTGTGGCGATTCCTCAAGGATCTAGAACTAGAAATACCATTTGATCCAGCCATCCCATTACTGGGTATATACCCAAAGGATTATAAATCATGCTGCTTTAAAGACACAAGCACACATATGTTTATTGCGACACTATTCACAATAGCAAAGACTTGCAATCAACCCAAATGTCCATCAGTGACAGACTGGATTAAGAAAATGTGGCACATATACCCCATGGAATACTATGCAGCCATAAAAAAGGATGAGTTCGTGTCCTTTGTAGGGACATGGATGCAGCTGGAAACCATCATTCTCAGCAAACTACCACAAGAACAGAAAACCAAATACCGCATGTTCTCATAGGTGGGAACTGAACAAATGAGATCACTTGGACATAGGAAAGGGAGCATCACACAATGGGTCCTATTGTGGGGAGGGGGCAAGGAAGAGGGATAGCATTAGGAGATATACCTAATGTAAATGATGAGTTAATGGGTGCAGCACACCAATATGGTACATGTATATATATGTAACAAATCTGCACGTTGTGCACATGTACCCTAGAACTTAAAGTATAATTTAAAAAAAAAATAGTAACTTTTAATTACAGGAACCCTATCTTCCTTTAAAAACGTTTAAAACACTCATTAGCCTGTCTTTAGCTTCAGCTCATACAATACATAATGACTTTCATTTATTATTACTACTGTATAATCATTGTTATTTCAAAGTCATGCATGCCTATTGCAACCTGTCAAACAACCCAAAGGGATATTAAGAATTGATAATCTTCCTCCTTTGATCCAGATCCTACTCTCCTGAGGATCTCAGGTTAACCGTTTGACTATTATCCTTTGGCACCCTCTAATCTACTTGTTTTAGTTTGAGAAAAGCAAAAGTTCAAAAAAGCAAAAGTTTTGCCCATTAGCAAAATTTATTCTGGTTTTGCGAAGTATTAATCTATACATGAAAAAATCAGTTGAAATAAATCAAAAGTGACTCAAAACCTTTAACCATTCCAATTCTGATGCAGGAAATCTTTTCCATAAATTTGGGCTAAAATTTAACCAACTCAAACTGACCCATTGAGACAACTCAGGTGTTTTTTCTCTCTCTCTAATTAATATATCTAATTCATTTTAGACAATGAATTTCCTTGGTAGAATTATCATTCATATAAAGAGTAATTAAAATATGTTTTAGTATTACACATGCAGACAAAAAATCATTTAAATTGCTTATTTTCTGTCTCATAAAATTAACCTGTCCTCTCTGTTCTAAGATTACCTCAATTCTTAGTGTTTCATAATTAACTTTTCTCTCCACCTTCTCCTTTTTTTCCCTTGTCCCAAACTTTTCCAGACAGATTTCCAGACTCACTTTCATATTCTTCCACTTTTGGCCTCCGGAGCCCAGCATATGCTTTTCCCTTTATTCAATGCAGTTCTCCTACTTCTGATTCTATTTCATTTTAGGATGGGTCTATCCTGGTCACCGGAGGAGACCTGGACTCAGCAGACTTTTATTGATAGCGAAGTTGGATGTTGGTAAGCTCATGGCCACTGTCTCTTTTTTCCCATCCATAAAAACAAGAATCACATTTATCCACTCAGAAAGTTGTTGTGAGGCTTACATAAAATACAGTCCAGAGGAGCTGTAAATGGAAAGCCACCCTGTCCTCTCCACCGTCAATTTGTATAATGGTTAAGAGCACATGCTTTCAAGTGACTAGCTTTTTTCAGTTGTGTGATCCTCGGCACAATCTCATATTCTCTGTGCCTCAATCTCCTCATCTACAAGTTAGAGATGAAGAAGTATCTACCACATACGGTTGTCGTAGGAGTAAATGCAATGTATCTGAAAAGCACTTAGTATATACTACATGATCAAGAAATGTTTGTTACCCTATATCTTATATCACTTCAGACTTTGACTTGTATAATAATTCCAAAACTAAAATATTCTCCCATCTCTCTTGCTCAAAACATTCAACATTTTCCCACTGTAATTCGTCTTTCATGGATGTGTCCTTTTGGGGAAACTTAGCAATAATATTTTCTTATAATTAAAGAAATTTTTCATGAGAAAGCAGCCAAACTGGTAGGCTCTGAGATGCCAAATTCTTTTATTAGGAGCTTTTGATGATAACTTACACAGAAATTTCACCAAGTCCTTAGCACAAATACTTTTTCATGCCATTCACAAAAGTAATTTGCACAAGCAATGACCATATAGAGAGAATCACCGAATTAAGTATCATCAGGGTCATTTAAGTAATTAGCATTCTTCAAGTGGCATCTTTGCTTCATCCCTTTCCATACGTGACTTTCAGCAGCTCACCCTCTTTGGATATCCATTTTCGCATCTATTTAAAAAGTCTGGATAATAATATATACCTTATAAGCAGAAGTGAAGACTAAATAGTGAAAAGTGCTGAATATCAGCTCTGAATAGAATTTGATAGGTTAAGGACTGCTAAAAAGACAATAGATGAAGTAAAATGGAAAGTAAAAAATTCTTTTTTTAGCTGAAAAGACAGAAGATGCAAGTAACAAAGGAATAAAACCTAGATGAGACAAATAAGAATGAAAAATGGTAATTTAAGCCCAGTCATATCTATAATTACCCAAATACAAATGTTTAAACACTCCAATTAAAAGGAAGAAATTGTCAGACTGGATAAAACTGCAAGACTCAACCAGGCGCCGTGGCTTACACCTATAATCCTAGAACTTTGGGAGGCTGAGGTGGGCAGATCACTTGAGGTCAAGAGTTTGAGACCAGCCTGGCCAACATGGTGAAACCCTGTCTCTGCTAAAATAAATACAAAAACACAAAAATTAGCCAGGCATGGTGGCCTAAGCCTGTAATCCCAGCTACTCAGGAGGCTGAGGCAGGAGAATCGCTTCAATCCAGGAGGCAGAGGTTGCAGTAAGCCAAGATTGTGCCACCGCACTCCAGCCTGGGAAACAGAGCAAGACCCCATCAGAAAAAAAAAAGAAAAAAAAGAAACACCCAGCAGACTCTAGAAGACTGTTGATAGGAGATATGCTTTATAAATATTGATTTAGATAGAAAGTTAAAGAGTAGACAAAAATACACCTGCAAACAATAAGCATAAGAAAGCAAGGCCGGGGCAGTGGCTTACATCTACAATCCCAGCACTTTGGGAGGCCGAGGCGGGTGGATCACCTGAGGTCAGGAGTTCGAGACCAGCTGGCCAACAACACGGCGAAACCCCATCTTTACTAAAAATACAAAAATTAGCTGGGCGTGGTGGTGCGCGCCTGTAGTCCCAGCTACTCAGGAAGCTGAGGCAAGAAAATCGCTTGAACCCAGGAGGTGGAGGTTGCAGTGAGCTGAGATCAGGCCACTGCACTCCAGCCTGGGTGAGAGAGCAGGACTCCATCTTGAAAAATATTTTAAAAAAGAAAAGAAAAAAGACAGCAAGTAGAGCAGGTACACGTCACAATAAGGAGTGTTAGCATAATTTTATAATCATGTAAGAGTCAATTTACCAGGAAGAACATTCATAAATGTATATGCATCTAATAACAAAACTTGAATTCTATGAAGGAAACCTAAGAAAACTAATAGAATAAATAGAAAAATGCACAATCATAATTAGATATTTAGAAATCCCTCTCTCAATAATAGACAAAATAAATAGACAAAAAGCAAGAATCTAGAATAGCCTTCGAGAACTGGATTTGTGGGAGAAATTTAAGCACTTGGAAAATAATTTGAATGACTTTTTTTTTCAATTTTCCCTAAAGATGGACATAGCTAGCACCATTCTAGATCCATACAATGCACGTCTTAGGGAACTGGGGCTTAATTATCTGAGGAGCCCAGTTGCAAATGGTTGATAGAGAAAATATGAAAACTACTATCTATTAACTTAACCTAATTGGCACTTATAGAACATTTATACCTAAAAATGGCTTGGGGTGGTATTAATAGTTACGTGGTTTTAAACACTTTTGCAAACACATCAAACTATACACTTAAAATGAGTGCATTTTATTAAATGTAAATTACATCTTGGAACACCTCATTGGTGGGGAGGATTGAGATTCCACTGCACATCCACTAGAATGTCTGAAATTAGAGTCTGATCAGTACTGGTGAGGATGGAAAACAACTAAAACTTTCATATACTATAAATAAGAATGCAAAATGGTATAGGCACTTTGGAAAACTGTTTAGGAGCTTCTAATAAAACTAAACATTAGCCTACCCTATAGCCTTCAAGCTATACTCCTAGGTACATACTCAGAGAAATGTTTCCACAGGTTCACAAAATACGTTCAAGAATGTTCATAGCAGTTGTATTCACAATAGCTTAAAAAAAAGTCCCAAATTTCCATTGACAAGTGAATGGATAAACAAATTGTGATATATTTATATTGTAGAATATTGCACAGTAATTTTTAAAACTCTCAATACACACAATAATGTTTAGCAAAGCATTATACTGAGTAAAAGAAGAGAAACACAAAATTATTCACTTTCTATGCTGTCCAAAGACACGCAGAGCCACTCTGTGGTGACAGAAGCCAGAATAATGGTTGTCTCTGGGAATAGGAGATTGACTAGGAGGAGCGGTATGAATGAGGCTCCCAGGCTCCCTACTGATAGAAATGTTCTTTTTTGATCTGCCCTGATCTGGGTGGTTACAAGGTGTATATCCACCAAACTGTACAAGTGAGATTTGTTTCCTTTTCTGGGTGTGAATTACATCTCAGTATTTTTAAAAAGATTAAATGGTATAATTAAGTTAAATCACAGAATCAGTCTGACAGGTAAATGATATTTAATACATTATAGCTATTACTGTTATTCAACTTATATACCTGTTATTAACATCTGCTAAGCTCGTGTAACTGCACACACTTGGAAAGACAAGCTAAAAAAAGTTGAAAAAGGAACGCACACGTGATTTGAAAAGCGCATTTGTGAAAGAGTGGGAGAAATGTGAGCACAATTTATCTAAAGTAAGACACTGGAAGAAACATAGAACTGATAAAGCCTGTGTCCTATAAATGTCTTGATGAACTTCAGAAAATGTTCATAAATGATACAGCCATTGGGAGTTTTGTCACTAATGTCATTTGTTTTCGAAGCCTTCAATTTAGCAAGCAACAATTGTAGCATAGTGTTTTTTAATAAACATTTTAAAGGCACTAGCAGAAAAAAGAGATTTATATCAAGAAAATAAATGGGTTAAGATTTAGGTCAAAATCCTAAACTGATTTGTATTCGTCCTTAATTTGCTCCATGAGAAAGGCTGCTGTGAGAATCTCGGCATTCTCTTGGGATTCCCTCGCTCCTTGCCTCTTTGCAAGAATACAAGCTGGTTTAGCAATGGAGGAGTGAGTCCTTTCTGGCAAAAGAACAAGAAAAGGTTTTTCTTGGAGGCACAGGCCTTATAAACACAGCCTCAGGTATAGAAGGGGGATAAATGTGCTATGGTTTGAATGTACGCTCCCAAACTCATGTTGAAATTTAACTGTCATTGTGACTATATTAAGAAGTGGAACCTTAAAGAGGTGATTGCCCTTATGAACGAATGAATGTCCTTATTACAGGTGTGGGCTAGTTAGTGGGGAGTGGGCTTCTGATAAAAGGATGAATTCGGCTAATTTTTTCTTGCTGTCTTGAAAGCTCGCTTGCCAATGCACTCTGCTATTTTAAAACCTTTAAAAGGTTACTCTGACAATATAGTTAGCTACATGTAAGCCAACACAGAACCAACAAGAGGTTCTAGAGAACCTATATTATTCCCTTTTGCTTAAATAATGAGTTTTCCTAGAGTAGTCAAATTTATGAAGACCTTAAGT
This sequence comes from Rhinopithecus bieti, assembly GCF_001698545.2. Lineage (NCBI taxonomy): Eukaryota > Metazoa > Chordata > Mammalia > Primates > Cercopithecidae > Rhinopithecus > Rhinopithecus bieti. Next base: position 176,538 of record NW_016825978.1, read on the forward strand.
AGAATGGTGGTTTGGTTGCCAGGCGCAGGAAGGTAGGGAGAGATGCAGGGTTAATGTTTAATAGTTACAGAGTGAGTTCTAGAGATGGATGGTCACCACGGTTGCACAATAGCAGGTGTGTTGTTAACACCACAAACTATACACTTAAAAAATGATTAAGATGGCACATATTATGTTATGTGCATTTTGCCACAATTAAAAATATTTTTTAAAAAAGATAACCACTTAGGGAAAACATAGAGATAAATCTTCCATTGTTTTATTTAATAAATTAGTAAATGAGTTAACAGATGATCGGGGTCTTTCTAATACATCTTACTAGCTCTTGGCAAACTTTATTTTCTGCTCTAGTTAAGACTTTAAAATTTCACTCTATATTTACAGATTACAAATAATGAAATTATAAGAATGCAACTGTGCAATCAACTTATAGCCAATCAGTAGAACTAGTTAATGTTTCTCCACATCATACAGTGCTAATAAAGTAAAACCTATAATCAAAGTAAAATTTAATTGCTTTATAAATGAATTTGACATTGTAGATTTCCTGCAGCAATCAAAAATTTAAAATCTAAAGGGTTCATAATTTGCATCTTTTGTACAGTGTTCCAAAAGCATTAGCTTTGTGATTCCTAATGGTTTCTCTGTATCTGTTTAATCAATACTCTTTATAACCATTAAACTAAAATGTAAGTTCAGTGAATATGATTTTAATATTAATACATTACACTTGCAATGGAGTGCTATTATCTTTGAAAGTGTTTTTACATTGATTTTCTCTTCCTGTATCCGCATCTCACTTAACAACATCACTATCCACCCACATGTCTGAGCCGGAAACTTAAATAATTCTTAAGTCTTCTTCACTCCAAGTTCTAACCACTGTATTTCCCAATCCCTCTTGCTCTCCACTGCCACAGTTTCCGCCTCACTGTGTCTAACTGTGGAAGTCTCTTTAACCTCCCATGCCTCACTGTACTCTACTAAAAACCTTTCACATTGCTAGAGTGCTTTATAAACATAAATCTGAGAGGCCTTTTATATCACCAAAAATACCAAATTACTCTCTATTGTTAACAGAGAATAAAATCTAAAGTTCCTACTATGGCCTGTCTGCCATTCTATTCTCAGCTACCCCTTCCCCAGGAAGATCTAGTCACATATAGAACTAGTACTTGTCGATATCTGATTATGCCAGCTTTACAAGTCTATTCCTTTGGACCCACTGAACACTTTCCCTAGAAGACTCCCCAAAACCCCTACCACAATTTTCCAGCATATGACATCGTTCAAAGGCCAGGCAGCTGCCATGGACAATTCTACATAGAACATGCTAGAGGAGAAAAAAAAAATATCCTAAATTCCAGCATCATACATATCTGCACTATAGTAGATGAGGAACAGCAGAAGCTTGAACTCTAAACGTACAGTTGATGAAGTCTCTGTATTTAAAAATCTGAGCTTGGAACAATTACAGAAAAACAGTAATAACAACCCTGATGTCTGTAAGCAGTCAGCCAGGAGTAGGTGGGTCATTATAGGATGTCAATCAGGTAGGAATTGAAGATAAGGTCAACAGTGTTACAGAATGAGGATGACGCAAGAAAAGAACCAGTACCAGAGCTGAGCTGTGACTTCTTCCTTACCCCAGTGGTGCTTTTTTGTGGAAGAAGAAACAGAATGAACTGAGATGATAAATCCTGGTCCATCTGCTGCTTGTGTCCCTCCTCATTGCTCACCTACAGCAGACATCACTTATTAAGCCAGGCATTCTTTCCACAGCACTCTTCTCATCCGAGCACCCATATCTGTGCAGCCACAGCCCATGGATCAGAGTTGGTGTATGCACATATGTGTGTACACACACGTGTGTACCACACACATCCACACTCATCTATCACTTTGTTCCTGCAGTCTCAGTATTCACCTCAGAGTCCCTACCCAGGCACTTCGAAAGAAAACACTTTTCTGTTTAGTGTTTCTCAATGGTTATCAAGTAAGCATAATGGAAAAGAAGAGTAAGTGTATATCCCAAGGGCCTTTGGATGTAGCCTACACCCATGACACAGGGAGTTTATTTAAAGCTTCACATTTTAAAACTACGTGTGCTTTTACTCCTTGATGCATACATTTATTTGTAATAAAACAGTGTTTTGAATAGCTTACTACTGGAGAAAAGGGACTTTGTGTAGTCTGGCTCCAAGTGCCCTTTGGTGTGTAGCCAGGTGTCTGCACACCTGTTTGAGATGCACAGTCTGTCCAACTCTGACAGCCATATGCACTCTCAGAGAAGCAGTCACTTTGATGACACTGATTTTACTTGAGAACTAGGAATAACCTGGAGGCTTAAAGATAAATGCAAATGAAGAGCTCTGTACCCCTTCCTCACCATTCTAGAAACCGAGTGTCTGAGAGGAAAAACAAAATTCCTCATTGAAGAAGTCAAAAAGGGAGAAATAACAGTTTTAAGTGGTGCTGTCCTCTCTGAATAGCCTTCCCCATGCTTCATCTTGCTAATTTTCATGCTTTAAAACTCATTTCTAGAACCTTTTCCAGTAAAAGCTTTTTCTGACTTTCCCTTCTGCTTAGATGCTTGATGTAGATCATGTACATACTTCTATCATATTTCTTCACATAAAATATCATTGTTTCTTTATCTCCTTCATTAGACTATATCTTTCTTGAGGAAATAATTTCTTAAACCTTTATATCCACACAAATGTAGCATAATAATATCTGGCAGGTAAGTGTGTAACAATGAAAAATAGTCCCCATCTCTTCAGCATTGTTCTCTATAAGCACTACATTATACAATATTTTTATCTACCAAGAGTATTTTAAAGTACATAATGATTAACCAATGTTTCCATCTGACTAATCAGATGTTTTATCTGAGCATGTCCATAAATACAACAAACGGAAAATCCTTTTAAGTGTTAAAATTACTTGTTAATTTACATTGTTGCTGTTTTGTTTTGTTCATAGGGGCTCATACAAGTTTTAGCTAAAGGTGTAAAACCCCAATATTTAAAATGTGCGTCATTTCATAGTCATTCACAGGACTTAGTGCAAAACAATTATCTACTTTCTATCATAAAATCATGGAATCCTGACAAAAGGAATATAAAGAACATTTGAAGTGATCAAGTTCGACTGACTTCCCACTTAAAAAAATATGCCTCCTTCTAAACCTCCCCAGTAAGTAGTCATGGAGTCTCTGCTTGGACCCTTCCAGTCATGGAGAACGTCCTGCTTCATGCTACATGCTTTTTGGAATAGCTCTAACACCTGAACCCACAGCCTTTCCTGCATATGAAGAGACTGCAGAGGAAGCTGGCACAGATTGCCCAGCCCAGCAGTCAGGAAGTGGGCCCAGGGCCCAAATTTGTTTACAAATCCCACGTGAAGACTTTTAGCCAGGCCACTCTGCTGGAGACCTGAAATAATTTTTCTCACCAGGCCCAAACCTGCTTCTAAGCCCCACTTCATTAGAGCCTCCTTCATCTTAGCAACCACTTTCCTCTTTCATCTGAGTAACGCCTCAGATTTTGAAGGCCTAGAGTTGAAGAGGCCATAAAGTCTTCCTTTCCACAAACTAATGAAACATCAATTCACCATTATTATGCCTTTTATCAACAGAAAATTAGGATCTAACTCGTAATGGTCGCCACCTGAATGCAGCATCGCCTTTTTGAGGACTGAGTATCCAGGTGCACTGCTAGGTGATAAGAAGGAGGAGTTGTTAATGGCAATTGTGTCAAACTAATCTCAGTACAAACGACTGCATTTTATTATATAAATTCTCAAGATAATTGAATGCTGTATCAAGGACATTCATCCAATTAATTTTTAAAATGTTAACAGAATTCATTTATCATCATAGTTTTAATCATAACTGTCAAGAATTGTTTTATTTTTTAAGTTAGCATGCTAGAGTTTTAAAGAAATTCAAAGTGATATAACATGAAGGTTTTGCTGATTATTCTTATAACTCATATAAATAGGAGCAAGAATTTACACTGTAATTGATTTAAGATTGGCCATATGAGTCATACATAAAAGATCCAAATCCTGCTTCTAAAGGCTTTGAATAGTCATTGATTCTGTGAACTTTGAAAGCTTTTGAAAATGTGCTATGATCCCAATATGGTATTAAGGCTATTTTATGTAACCAAAGAAAAAAATACACCACCAAATTATAAAACTCTGGTACTTATATGCTTGGCTGTCTGCAAGGAATTATAGAGACTATTGGAGACATAACCTCTACCTCAAGGGAATTTCTGCCTAGACAAGGAAATCAAACATTAATTCACTTGATACAGTACGAAGTCCATGTACACAAATCATCACTGATGAAAGGATAGGAAGGACTCCAAATCCTTAGCTATCTATTTCAATAGTCCCCACCCCCCAGGAAGAATATGTGGTTTACTTTCCTGAAAATGCACATTTGTTACCAGCTATAACTTGAACCCCAATATCTCATCCCCCGATCAACTTAGCAGGACCTTGCTGGAAGACTCCTTTTCTATATGTAGTTTATGGCCTTGGTTGGAAACAATAGAATTATATAAATTAGTTGTCACCCCTACTTAGATTAACCAAATCGTAGTTCAATACTCTGCTATATATTCAATAGGCCATTAGATCATAAACCTAATCTAATAAGGTATATAAAGTATTTATCACAGTGCCTGCCTGCCTAGCACTAGGTGCTAAACACATGTCAACTTCTTTCACTTTTATCTATTTCCTCTCTTTTCCTTAACTACTCTTTTCCCCAAAGTATAGAGTACATTTTAATATTTGAGCATGGTAAAAGGAAAACCAATTAACTCCCTGATATTGCTATCCAAACACTGCATTTGCAAATCTCCAGGCTAGTCATGCAGAAGAGAAAAAGTATATAAATACACCCTTATATCTGAGGGAAAACCCTCAGCTAAATTCTTCTCCATTTACATGAAGTTAATGTGAGTCTTTTGGAAAATCCCCAGACCGAGGAAGGAACATTTCAGCCCACAGGCCCGACTCAGCCCACTGCTTGATTTCATTCAGCTGGGGGTGAGAAAGCTTTGGGTGGCCCTGTAAGAACCCCAAGAATGGCTCCTACCCCTGAGCCCCAGGGGCCTGCTGGAGTCACCCCACTTACAGAAGTTTCTCCTGGTTTAAGGATCTAAGCAATCATAAACACATGAATTATAATTTCTAAGGAAAGTAAAGCCAAGAACTCCCACTCTCACTTACTCTAGGTTCTATAATTTAGGAAAGTCTTCTTATCTACTTCTCTTTTCCTCTTCTTTACAAATCCATTCCTTTTTTCTTCTTTTGCTTCCTCAAAGGGCTTCCCCCTCTCTGTGAACTTCGCTCTTTGTTAACTCTCTTTTCCTCTTTTCTGAATTCCTCCACTTCCTCTTCCCTTTTGTCTATTTGTGTCCATTCCAGGGGCCAAGCCTCTCCTTTCACTGCCACCTCTTCCCAGCCCCATTGCTCCTCTCTTCACCCTCACTTCCGCTTCTGGTGTCTCTTCTCCTGTCTCTTCAGCTGACACTCATTACTTTCTTCCCTCTTTGCAAAGTAAAGCTGAATTCCATGTCCTGGCTTTGTTGTCTTGTAGGACAGTTCTATTTTTTCTTATGTTATACAGGCACTCCTCAACTTATAATGGGGTTACATCCTCATAAACCAGTCATAAATTAAAAATATCATACGTTGAAAACACAATGTATCTCAAACATTATAGCTTAGCCTCTATCTTAAACATGCTCAGAACATTTACATTAGTCTGCAGTTGGGAAAAATAATCTAACACAAAGCCTATTTTATAATAAAGTGTGGAAGACCTCATGTAATTTATTAAGTACTGTGCTGAAAGTGAAAGACAGAATGGTTGCATGGGTACATGAAGTACAGTTTCTACTGGATGTATATTGCTTTTGCACCATTGTAAAGTTAGAAATCTTAAGCTATTTTAAATTGGGGACCATATACATTTCGAAGACAGAAAGCCAGGGAGTATAATAAAGACAGCATGAGACTTGGGAGTCAGAGATGTGGCTTTGCCCTCTCTCAGAATCTACAAATGTAAAATGGGGATCACTCAATAAATGATGTCAGTGTTCCAATCACTTGAAAGAGGTTAGTGGTTATTATGGAAATAAACAACAACTGATAGAGCATAACAATAAAAATAGCAAATATTTATATAGTCCTTACTATGTCTCAAACACTGTTCCAAGCACTTCAAAGAAGCCCACTGAATCCTCAAACCATCACATGGGCACTGAGAATGTGCAAAGCGGGTGGGATCATGGGTAGGTTTCTTTCTCTTGCAAAAGTTTCTTTTATCACTGTTTTTACAATTTTAAAACAAGGCTGTGGAGTTGAGCATTTCTATTTCACTAAGAAAGTTGACTGCATTTTCAGTTTTATTATACACAGTTGTCTACTGATTGTTTTCCCCCTGCAGTGCAGGGTCATTCATAGAAAAAATAACAAAAAACTCTAGGCTGTTGTGATCAACCTATGTACCAACTCTCCCTTTTCTAAACAGAAAATAATGCTTCAAAAGATTCATTTTGATGTGATAAGACATGGAGCATATCATTCAATATCTTTCAATAAACGTTGTGTGACATTGTCACAGAAATGATCACAGTGGAAACACAATCATTACTGTTAGGAAACATAATCATTATGTGTTAAATAATATACTTAAAGGTTGACTTTGATGTCTCCTGTCTGGTAGAATGGCAGAGAATTTCATTTTAACAGATTGTTAAAGACTCCTCTTAGAAACCCATGTTCCCGGGAGTTACTATACCACATAGGGGTTAAATAGGCACACAGCAGATTAGTATACTTAAAAAATAAAAGCAACACAAAGAGCCTTGACAGCACATTTACTTTCAAAACAGGGGTTGTCTGGGGCTTATTTCTCTAGAAAGTACATTACTTCTGTACTTCTTTAAAATATGGTATTTTTTTTTTTTTGTTCCTTAATGTTATTTATAAGAATAAACCAATCTGGCCGGGTGCGGTGGCTCATGCCTGTAATCCCAGCACTTTGGGAGGCCAAGGCGGGCGGATCACAAGGTCAAGAGATTGAGACTATCCTGGCCAACACGGTGAAACCCCGCCTCTACTAAATACAAAAATTCGCTGGGTGTGGTGGCACGCGCCTGTAGTCCCAGCTATTCGGGATGCTGAGGCAAGGGAATCGCTTGAACTTGGGAGGCAGAGATTGCAGTGAGCCAAGATCACGCCACTGCACTCCAGCCTGGCAACAGAGCAAGACTGTCTCAGAAAAAAAAAAAGAATAAACCAATTCTTATTTCTGAGAATTGATATGCAAACATCCAAACTGTAAACAGAAACTGCTCAGTTTTAAAATATTGTACAATTTCTAGAAAGCAATATTAGGCATTTGCTCTTTCCAGACTTTTGGTAAAACAGCAACAGTTCTCTAACACCATGGATTCCATTTAAAAGAAACTCATAGAAGTTCAGTTCTAGTAATTCAAACATAATGGGTTGCAATTTACTCTTGTACTATCTATAATAAAAGGTTTGCTAAACAAATTGATAGTATAGTAAGTAGTGGCAACTCCAAATTTTCTACATATAATGGCACATAGGGGCTACAATCTAGAGAAGTCAGTTGACTTATTTTGAAGCTGCATTTGCATGAGAAGCACTCTGATTTTACTTTGATGGTATGTTCATACATAAATAAAAGTAGAGCAGATTTTTTAAAATATCATATGCATACTTTACATAAAATTGAGAAAAAATGATTGTCCACATTAAAGAATACATATTTATTTAGGGTGGCATTAGATGGCTGATGTTTTTAGAGGGAGAATTAACATCTTCTCCTAGTCCCACCCCAAACATTTCCTAATAATAATGGTAAAAGACTGTTGTCTAATCTACTTAAAACAACATTTGGCTCCAAAAACTTTGGCAGTGACTGAAGTGTACACAGACTCAGTGAATATACAAATGATGATGCATCACTTACCTGGGCAATGAATATTCACATAGACCCATCATTAAGCCCTTCTCAGAGGCTGAGATTAGCTACTGTTTACTTGTAGAGCCATGACTGGAATCCAATATGGAATCTCCAAATCCTCTCTCTTCTCTCAGTTCTCCATAGTAATCCTCTGAGAGCCACAAATTCTGCTAGAGTATATTCTTGAAATTAATACATCAAAATTTATGGAATGCAGACCTTTTGCCTGATTTAGACTGCTATTCCTCATAGTCTGACCATATTGTTATTTTACTGAATTTATCTATATATTCTTATTATGTATTTGTGTCATCTATCCAACTGCACATTTTGTGTCTGTGGACATATATATAGTAAATGCTCAATAAATACTTGTTGAATAAAAAAATGGATGATTGAGATTTTATTGAACGATAAAACTATTGCCCCTGTGTAAACAGTGATCTCTATGAGAGTATCTGGAATCATTAATTTCTAAGATTTAGAAAGTTATTTCATTTCCCTATCCATAAAAGCCTCTGAAAATTCCAGAATTTGTGGGTGTTTGTACAGATTTTCCAGTGGGGGTCTGTGATCATGAAAATATTTTTAAAATTACTAATCTAATGTATGTTCTCTATTATAACCCCTCTGTCACAGACATGATCGACCCAACTCTGCTACACATCTCCAGTAACAAAAAACTCACTACCATATGAGGGAGTCTAGGCTATTTTCATAGCTCTGATGAATACTGGGCTCTAACTCTTTCTCTGTAACTTCTGACTGACCACAGCTCCATCTGCCAGAGTCACATAAATATGCCCAGACCTTATGCCACTTGACAACCCTTCATGTATTTTTAGACAGCTGTCATAACCCATCCTATCTTCTTTCAAGCAGTCTGTAAATCCTCAGCTCTTTCAACCATAGTCAAGGTTTCTACTATGACTTCTACCCCATCATTCAGTGTACCCAGAACTCTGCCCAGACCTGCACATGTTCCAACCCTCCCATCTTGAGGGTTGAAACAAGTATTCGCAGCTCTCTCCTACTTGTTCTGGGCATCTAGAGTTAACGAGACTAACAGTTATCATGTCAGGGACAGCTGCTTCACTCTACTGACTTAAAGTGAACTTAAAGTTAACTAAAAATCCCTGTTTTCTCTCTATTTATGTTGCAGTTCCACCATGCATGGCCCTCCCGGTCTATCCATGCAGTTAGTTTGGGGATGCTATTGCAGGGTTTTGCAATTATCCCTATTAAACTTTTACTTTTTTTTTTTTTTTTTTTTTTTGAGACAGAGTCTCGCTCTGTTGCCCAGGCTGGAGTGCAGTGCACCATCTTGGCTCACTGCAATCTTCACCTCCCGGGTTCAAGCCATTCTCCTGCTTCAGACTACAGGCATGAACTACCACCTCTGGCTAATTTTTGTATTTTCAGTAGAGATGAGGTTTCGCTATACTGGCTGGTCTTGAACTCCTGACCTCAGGTGATCCGCACACCTCGACCTCCCAAAGTGCTGGGATTACAGGCGTGAGCCACAGCACCCAGCAAAACTTTTACTTTTCAAATGCAATTAATTGTTGCTTTTGGCTGAGGTTCTTAAGGATTCTCAAGTTCTGTCAACCCAAGTTTTAACCACCATCTTTCCCATACAGATTTATGCTCACTGTAGTTCAGACAGATTTTCATGCAAGCTAATTCCTTATTTAATATGCAACTTTTACTGCACAGATCATAAAATAGATGCTGCGGCTGGGCGCAGTGGCTCACACCTGTAATCCTAGCACTTTGGGAAGTCAAGGTGGGCAGATCACAAGGTCAGGAGATCAAGACCATCCTAGGCAACATGGTGAAACTCCATCTCTACAAAAAATACAAAAAATAGCTGGGTTTGGTGGCACCTGCCTGTAATCCCAGCTACTCGGGAGGCTGAGGCATGAGAATCGCTTGAACCCAGTAGGTGGAGGTTGCAATGAGCCAAGATCGTGCCACTGCACTCCAGCCTGGGTGACAGAGCAAGACTCTGTCTCAAAAAAAAAAAAAAAAAAAAAAAAAGATGCTGCATGAACCCTAGATCCAGACTGCCAAGGTTCATCAAATCTGGGTGCTGTCACTTACTAGTTATATGATCATAGGCAGATCACTCAATCTCTCTCTATCTCAGTTTGCTTACTTGTAAAATGGGGTAAATAACCATACCTACTTCACTGAGATTAAGGATAGGATTAAATGTAAAGAGCCCAGAACACATTGTAAGTCCTATAGAAATGCTCGTTTCATAAGTAACTTAGCTTATGTGTGCATATAAGTACAGATCAGAAATCAGTAAGTACTGTAAATGTGGAAAACATCTCAACAAGTAAAAGTAGCACTATATGGTTATTTTCCCTGAAGCCCACATCTAGAGCAATATAGCTTAGATTTTATGCATTTAGCAAACATGAGGCAATACACCTGTCAGTCTGTTTTCACTGCACCCTATTAATATGAATACTCAATGAACATTTGAAAAGGGGAACACGTCCTATAAACATTCCTGTGCTGCAGAGAACAGGGATTTTATTATTTATCCCCTTTTATTTCCTCTCTGTTTTCTTTCTGGTGTTGAGATTGGTCATTTCTATTGTTTCTCTTCAAATTCACTAACACTTTCTTCTTTTCTCTTCACTCTGCTGTTGAGCCCATCTACTGAGGCTTTTATTAAAATTATCTCGATTACTGCATTTCTTAGTTCTAAAATTTCAATTTAGTTCTTCATAGCTTTTACTTTTTTGGTGAGACTTTCTATTTCTTTGCTGGGACTTTCTATTTCTCTGCTGGGGACTCTCTATTTTATTATTTATTTCAAGTGTGTTTGTAATTGTTGAATAATTTTTGTGATGGCTACATTAAAATCCTTCTCAGATAATTCTACCATCTGTGTTAATTTGGTGTCAATTGTCTTTTGTCATTCAAGTTCATATCCTACTGGTTCTTGTAATTTTCCATTAAAACCTGGACATTTTTGGTATTATATCTTGAGACTATGTATCCGACTTAAATAGAAGATCACGTTTTCCACTCAGTCTCATCACTGAGCAGTGGTGAAACTCCTGACTCTCCTCTAGGCTTCCTCTAACACCACATTAGCTGGCAGGTGAATCTCCCTCCTTAGCTTCTGTGGTGGGCATGGAGGTGGGACCTCAGTTTATTTCATGGTGTTTGGCTAGATAGAGTGATTATTGTCTAAAAGTTTTCTATCCTGCTAGGTTGCCCTTTTCTGGTCCTTTGGCTAGAAACAGCAGGCTTTTTTTGTGTGTGTTTTTGTCTGTGCCCATTGGCATTTTCTGTTGCTGGCTTCTCCAGTATCCAGCCTGAGATATAGGATGAAAACAGAAAACCCTGAGAACTTACTGCTGTGTCCTTCCACAGGTCCCATGGTCTCTAGTAAGTCTGCCTTCTTCTCTTCATTCACCTTTCAGAGACCCTTTCTATTTATTTCACATGAAATGTCCAGGATTTTTAGCTGTATTTAGCAGAAGGGATACAGACCCCATCTTTCTAGAGCAATCATGCTTTTATGTAAGACATTAATCTACTGAGTTATAAGACTAGCCTGCAGATTCTCACAAGCCCACAGGGCCAGTTGATTTAGCCCTGTACTTGGGGGTAGCAGGAGCTAGCTTTCACTGTGTTGCCTTCTCTAGTAAGAGAAGCAGCCTCTTCCAGACCAACTCCCACACATACCTGGGACAGCTTCCTAGGCTTATTGCCCTTCCACTGAACAGGAGAATCAGAATAGATTCCATCTGCTGTCCTCCCTCATTCCAGCTGGTCCCCATGGGCACACCTCAGCCCTGTACTCACAGATCACTCATCAGGACATGGGAAATGCAGCAGATCACCACTCCTACTGCCCTCCTCCAAAATGTCTTCCCATGTGGATTACCAAAACTGACTTATCTCCACCCCCATCCTTCCTGGCTCTACTGTCCTTCCCCATTGCTATTTGGCTGAGGTCCAGCTGGGCACAGCAAGTATTTTATAGTAAAACATCTAAGGCTGAGGTTCTTTCTCAATCTTCATTCTCTTCAGCATCTGACACTGCTGACCAGGCTTCCTATCAATAGTACCTTACAGATACAGAGTTATTTGCCATTTCCATACATCTTCTTATGTTATCTCCTTTTATCTTCATATAACCCTGTAAGATAGCCAGAACAGTATTGTGTTCATGTTATGTCATATATGAAGAAACTGATACATAAAGCAGTCATATGACTTGCCCACATTGACATGATATTAGGTACCAAAGCCAAGGCTAGATAAATCTGATTTCTCAGTCAGGGCTCATTCTGTACCATGTCATCTTGGCTTTTGTGATACTATAATAACAGGAGTACCTGTAGTTACCATATGATTGCCAGGCACTCCACAGGACCTAATACCATATATACCTACTATAGAATCTGAGGCTCAGGGAGCTTAAAGCTAAAGCTTTAAGCTTTTTAAAATGAGGGGCCAGGAGCATTTCCTCTGTCTCTGGCCCTCTGTCCTTTCCATACTACATAATCACTATGGCTTCTCTTCTAATTTTCTAAATCCATATCAACAATCCTGTTTTTACCTACAAAATCCATTTCTTTATCTACAGTTGCCAAGTAGAAATTTCCATTCAAATGGCTTGTCATCATTTCAAGCCTCATATGACTAAAAGTGAATTCATTATCCTCACTCCTCTAGCCAGTTCCCCCTCCCACCCTCTATAGCATAACATTCTCCCAGCCATAGGGCATAAAACTATAGTCATTTTTGATTTATTCCTCCCCTCATCCCCAGATCATGTCTGTTAGTCACAAAGTCCTGTTGACTGTTCCTGTGAAGCCTCTCATCTTTCTTCCCATGTACCTCCCTCTTTATTCCCATGGCTACTTATTCAAGGCCCTGAAATTGATGTTACTGGGTTGGCTTTCTTCCAGCAAAACTCGCAGGTTTTAGGATTATCCTCATTGAATTCATCTTCTGTTCTACTGTCAGACTAATCTTCCTTAACATAGCTCTGTGATATTACTTCCCTTACATATAAGCCTGCAAAGATCCCAGAATCCATAGAAAAGGAGACTAGAGCTCTGTGTAGCCCTCAAGCCCCCCAGAATCTTCCTTCTCCTCATCTGGATGAGCTATGAAACTGGGCTCATCATTGCTCACTTCCTTGTCATCATCCCCATACTCAGACTGCCTTTCTGCTCACTTCTGCCCCTTCCAATTCTATCCATCCTTCAAGAGACCAGGTACATTGGAACCCATACAGTCACGAAATTCCTATCACACATATAGTTTCTATCATCCATCCAAGCAACAAGCTGCATGCTGACCTGAGTTATTCATCTTTGCTTTGTGGGAGTCTGCCATATCTCCCAACTGGATGGTAATAAGCCCAGGAGGAAACGGGCAAAGGGGACATGGCTCATGCTCCTCTGTTCCCCACATCTCCTATAAAATGCCAAGCATGAGCAGGAAAGCCAATAAATCAGTGCTTCTTATAGCTTTAATATGCACCTGGTAGGCTTGTTTCCCTAGGATGAGGTTTGTGGTCACCCCACATGATATTGGAGCAGGTAGTTTACAGACCGTATTTTGAGAAGCCCTGATTTTTTCAGAGTGAGTTGAAAAATTCATGCCAAAGGCAGACATGACATTGTTTTCTATTCCTTTGCTTATCAACTAGATCAGGAATCATTCAAATACACAAATTTTCTGTTGTTCAAGAGTAGTTTAAAAAAACAAAAAAACAAAAAACAAAAAGAAAGCCAAAGATTTGCTATGCATAAAACAAAATTCTAGGAATTTTGGAGAATGTGACATTCAACAAATTTTCGAAATTCAGAAAGCAAGAATTTGGTCTATAACTGATTTTACAAAAGGTCTTATGCAATAGATGAATTAGAAAAGGCATTTGGGGATTGGACGTGGAAATTAGAATGGAGAATTCTTCCAGCTAAAAATTTAATTCACTAAGCAACCCAGGAAACATGGTTTTCCAATGAATAATCTGCCATAAATATACAGATAGTGAGGCAGAGAAAGAAGGAAAGGATCCTATGACGCTTTTAGCATTACAAAATTATTTAATGAATTTCCAAAACATTTTAGAATATGTTGAATATTTATGAAACTAGATTCAGTAAAAAATGAAGAAGATAGTTCAGCAAAAAGAATAAAAGAGATACTTGCAGATAGCATATTTTATATTTATGTTAATAATCCAAAACTGGATAAAATTATGTAGTTCTTAAGAAGCAAATATGTCACATTATGGAGTTTTCTTGACAATGGAGAACTAGAGGAGGATTTTTAAAAGGTCACAATTCTGTGAAAAGCACATTTTAAGTAGTCAATTTGGGGTAACTATGGTTTTTGTGATGGACACAGTTTCCAGTTTCACTAGTGTGTGTTTCATTTTTGAGAAATATGTAATAATTTTAAAATAATGATATGGCTTGGCTGTGTCCCCACCCAAATCTCATCTTGAATTCCCATGTGTTGTGGGAGGGACCCAGTGGGAGGTAACTGAATCATGGGGCAAGTCTTTCCCGTGCTGTTCTTGTGATAGCAAATATATCTCACGAGATCTGATGGCATTATAAAGGGGAGTTTCCCTGCCCAATCTCTCTCTTTGCCTACTGCCATCCATGTAAGACATGACTTGCTCCTCCTTGCCTTCCACCATGATCGTGAGGCCTCTCCAGCCATGTGGAACTGTAAGTCCATTAAACCTCTTTCTTTTGTAAATTGCCCAGTTTCAGGTATGTCTTTATCAGCAGTGTGAAAACTGACTAATAGAGTAAACTGATACCAGTAGAGTGGGGTGCTGCTGAAAAGATACTGGAAAATGTGGAAGCAACTTTGAAAGTGGGTAACAGGCAGAGGATGGAACAGTTTGGAGGACTCAGAAGAAGACAGAAAAATGTGGGAAAGTTTGGAACTTCTTGGAGACTTGTTAAACGGCTTTGACCAAAGCCTGATAGCAATATGGACAATAAGGTCCAGAATGAGGTGGTCTCAGATGGAAATGAGGAACTTGTTGGGAACTGGAGCAAAGGTAACTCTTGTTATGCTTTAGCAAAGAGACTGGCAACATTTTGCCCTTGCCCTAGAGATTTGTGGAACTTTGAACTTGAGAGAGATGATTTAGGGTATCTAGCAGAATAAATTTCTAAGCAGCAAAGCATTCAAGATGTGACCAGGGTACTATGAAAAGCAATCAGTTTTATAAGGGAAGTAGAGCACAAAAGTTCAGAAAATTTGCAGCCTAACAATGCGATAGAAAACTCCATTTTCTGAGGACAAATTCAAGTCAGAAGCAGAGATTTGCATAAGTAACGAGGAGCCAAATGCAAATCCCCAAGACAATGGGGAAAATGTCTCCAGGGCATGTCAGAGGTCTTCACAGCAGCCCCTCCCATCACAGGCCCCAAGGCTTAGGAGAAAATGATTTCCCAGGTGAGTCCAGGGTCCCATGCTGTGTGCAGCCTAGGGACTTGGTGCCCTGCTTCTTAGCCACTCCAGCCATGGCTGAAAGGGGCCAACAAGCTGAAGCTGTGGCTTCAGAGGGTGCAAGCCCCAAGCCTTGGCAGCTTCCATGTGGTACTGAGCCTTCAAGTTCACAGAAATCAAGAATTGAGGTTTGGGAACCTCTGCCTAGATTTCAGAGGATGTATGCAAGTACCTGGATGTCCAGGCAGAAGTTTGCTGCAGGGGTGGGGCTCTCAGGGAGAACCTCTACTAGGGAAGCGCAAAAGAGAAATGTAGGGTCAGAGCCCCACACAGGCTCCTTACTGGGGTACCACATAGTAGAACTGTGAGAAGAGGGCCACTGTCCTCCAGACCCCAGAATAGCAGATCCACTGACAGCTTGCACCATGTGCCTGGAAAAGCCACAGGCACTCAATGCAAAGGAGCCAGGAGGGAGGCTGTACCCTGAAAAGCCACAGGGGCAGAGCTTCCCAAGACCATGGGAACCCACCTCCTGCACCAGTGTGACCTGGATGCCCAAGACCATGGGAACCCACTTCCTGCATCAGTGAGACACGGAGTCAAAGGAGATCATTTTGAAGCTTTAAGATTTGACTGCCCTGCTGGATTTCAGACATGCATGGGGACTGTAGCCCCTTTGTTTTGGCCAATTTCTCCCATTTAAAATGGCTATATTTACCCAATGCCTGTAACCCCATTGTATCTAGGAAGTAACTAAGTTGTTTTTGATTTTACAGGCTTATAGGCAGAAGAGATTTGCCTTGTCTCAGATGAGACATTGGACTATAAAATTTTGAGTTAATACTGAAATGAGTTAAGACTTTGAGGGACTGTTGGGAAGGCATGATTGGTTTTGAAATGTAAGGACATGAGATTTGGGAAGGGCCAGGGGCAGAATGATATGGTTTGGCTGTGTCCGCACCCAAATCTCATCTTGAATTCCCATGTGTTGTGGGAGGAACCTGGTGGGATGTAATTGAATCATGGCGCAGGTCTTTCCCGTGCTGTTCTCATGATAATGAGTAAGTCTCACAAGATCTGATGGTATTATAAGGGGGATTTTCCCTGCCCAATCTCTCTCTCTGCCTACTGCCATCCATGTAAGACATGACTTGCTCCTCCTTGCCTTCTGCCATGATTGTGAGGCCTCTCCAACCATATGGAACTGTAAGTCCACTGAACCTTTTTCTTTGTAAATTGCCCAGTCTCGGGTATCTCTTTATCAGCAGTGTGAAAATGGACTAATACAAGTAATAATGTAACAATAACAATGTCAAGTTAGGGGCACTATTGTCTTTTAGGAAGATATAAACATCATAGTGTAACCAATGACTCTTTTCTGCATTTCCCCATTAAAACAGCAACTTGGCTTTTGCTTGAATATCATTAACTGGGAGAGAATCTCTCTTTTCTGATAAGTTCTAATTCTTAGAACATTTTCTTTCATTCAGAAGAAATCTAGTTCTCCAAATCACTAGTCCTAATTTTGCTCTGTGAAATCAGCCAGGTCAAGTCTTCTTCCTTTGTTTTGTGAAAGTTCTTCTAGTATTTAACATTCAGATCTCCATTCTTTTCTTTTGGATAAAAATTCTTAATTTCTTTAACTATCTCTCAAATGTCATGTTTTCCAAAAGCCTCCCAATTACTTTGCTCTCACTGTATTATAGCTCGTCAATGTCTCTCAAAGCATGGCACCTACCCTTTAGAATGAGACTCCAAATTTGGCCTGCCTAGAACAGAATATAGGGGAGCTATTACTTCGTATAATGTGCACCTGAGACTTTCTATTAATACTACCTGAAATTACGTAAGATATTTTAGTAATTTCACCATACCACTAGCTCATATTTAGCTAATTACAATCCTCAAAATTCCCAACCCCCACCATGAACTATTTTAAGTTGCATCTCCTACGTTCTATACATATTAAATAGAAATTTCAGAACTTATAGTCAAGATTTTACATCTATAATGTTACAGGCCACTGTTTCCCTCTAAAAGCCCCTAGGCAGAATCCTAGGCCATTATGTCCCTTCCTAAAGATATCCATTAGCGTCCGGTTTACTGTAACTCCCAGGATCTGTCATGGTTCATTGTGATGTCAGTAATCACACAGGTGACTGTTTCACTCCTATTTTCACTTTTCTTCTGGACTCCTCCAACGATCTTTTCTTCTGAAGTCTCTTTCAGTTTTCCTACTTCATTGCCCACTTTTACTCAGTTTTCTTTGAAAGACCTCTGAATATTTGAGTGACCCAGGACTCCTTGACCTCGTCACTGTCAACACTCACTCCCTTGGTGATCTCATCTCTATACCAACAACTCCCAATGTATATATGCAGGTTGGATCACTCCCCAGCCCCACTCTACACTGCTTACTTGACATCTCCACTTGGACATCAAACAGACATTCAAAAATTAACATTTGTAAAACCGAACTCCTGGTTTTTCCCTAAAACTTGCTCTTCCTAAAGTCTTCCCAACCCCAGCTAATAACAAGTCCATTCTTACGTTTACTCAGGCCAAAAATCATGGCACGTCCCTTGTGTTCTTTCTAACACATTATATACCTTCAGAATACATCTAAAATCCAACCACTTTTCACCTCTTCCAATGCTGTTACTCTGGTGCAAGCCACCATGATTTCTTTCTCAGATTACTGCAATGGCCTACTAGTAGGTCATTCTTGCTCCACACCAACCACCACCACCCCCATGTTAGATTCTCAATACAGTGACTAGAGTGAGTCATTAAACTTAAAACTGAACTCTAAATATGTTCCTTCTCTATTTAACACCTCTCCCATTCCTGTGGCTCTCATCACACTCAGAGTAATATTCAAAGCTGTTACAAGGGCCTACAGGACCTAATCTATCCATTCCACTCTACCTCTGACCCTTTGCTCATCCTCTATCATTCTCCCCTTGCTTACTCCACCTCATGGCTCTTCCTGTGGTAGCTTGAATGTGCTAGGCACACTCCCACCCAGGACCTTTGCAACAGATATTCCCTCTGCCCAAAATGTTCTTCTCTCAGACATCTACATGACTGTTCTGTCACTTTCTTCAAGTCTCTGCTTTAAAGATATCTTATCAAAGAGGTCTTCTTTGACTAACCCTCTCATTCCCATTACTCTGTTTTGACCTTTTTCATAATACTTATCATCCCTTGATATAGATGTTCTGGTCTCTGTTGCCCTTCCTTACTCTCTCCTTGCCCCCACCAAGAAAAAAAGTATACTTTATGGATGAAAGGCTTTTATCTGTCCTTTTCTGTACTATAATCCTCAGTGCTTAGACAATGCCTGACATACAGCAAGAGTTCAATAAATAGTAGTATAATCATAAGTAATGCTCTCTTGCTGAAACTAATTACAATGGTTACCTCTGGAGAGGAGCAATGGACTGTTGAAAGGTAAGGTGTGAAGACTTTCTTTTCTCTGCTTACCCTTTTGTAGCTTCTAGATTTTAATACCATGTGTATGTATTTTCTACCCCCCCCATTTTAAATTGGGGCAAAATAATTTTAATAAGCAGATTTATCTTGTTGCTTTTGAATAAACATTAAAATCAAGATTCTTTTTCATAGCAATGCTGCCCTGTAGCATATCAGCCATCCTTTGAAATTTTGTGCAGTTTATAAATTAAAGAGCATGCTTTCTATATCTTTATGTAAGCTGAGCATTTTGTAAGTTCCTAGAAACAGGAAGTGCTACATGCGTGTTGGTAATTCAAAATCTGAAAAAGAGGGAAATAATGTTGTACAGGCATTATGTTTTAGTGAACCAGAGGGAATTTCTGAACAACATATTCATTCTTTTCTAACGGTCTATGAATATTTAGCATAATAACACATTCTTAGATTCTACCAGCAATCAGTGTCAAACATACTGGTTTATAAGTTTTAAGAATCCACCATTTTTCCCCTTTTTGAAAATCACATATCAAATTCAGCTTTTCTAGCCTTAGTCTTATTCTCCAAAGATACTGGGAATGAATTTAAAGCTGCTCAGCACACTCATTCAATTCCATGAGATGTAAAGTAGTTGGATGTGAAGGACTGATCTCATCAAAGTAGTAATACAAGATTTTATCTTCTGTTTACTTATCCTGGAATCCAGGTATCTCTTTCTGTATGTTTCAATTTTCCAACTTAACAATCACTGTCCATTTTAAATTAGGGAGCTCAAATAAGAATTGAGAAGCTCTTCCCTCCCTTTTCTCATATCCTAATACTACAGCATCTTCCACAAACAGTGGGCCTCTCTGGCTCACACTCTTCTCACCGTTCTCCTTGCCCTCAAATGTTATTTAACCAAACAAAACTGGTTGTCTTTCATTTTTGGACCATGTTCTTTATAATGACTTTAGTGCACAGCATTCCTATATAGATATATTAGTCTCTTGAAATGTCTTTTATTTTCACTGCTCTCTAAATTTTCCAGCATCATTTTCAAAACTCCCTTAGTCACCACTGAAATAATCTAATTGTTGAATAAAATCACAACTAACTAATCCAAAGATCTTGATGTAACATTTAGCCAGTTATTTCTTTGAAGATGCAGAGAATGAGATAGATGATAGAAATAAAGGGAGAGAAAGATTTTCTTTTTCACAGCTAGACAAAAAGACAGATTTTGTCTTTCACAGTCTGAGCAAGCTGTGCTCATATTTACTTATCCTGTGTTGATTTCAGAACACTAACTCACACCCTTGTGCCCATGGGGTTAGATTATTATAATTCCCTTCTAGTCAAGCTTCCAGCAATAACTTAGGAATGAAGAAAATGAAAAATAACACGAAAGGAACTATTTGGCTAAAGTAAATACTGTGAATCAGAAAGGTGCACATGTTTTAGGAAGCCATGACCGACCTGTGTTTAGCATAGATCCTTACACAAAGGAGGCATTTAATATGTCTACTAAGTTGAATTGAACCGCAATGGTTTCTCACTTTACAAAAGATAATAAAAGCTTTCTGTAATCCCTGTAATCCATGCTCCCAGGGATAGACAATAAAATGGGCAAGATAACCAACAACGCTTCTCTCAACCCTCAGAATCGGAAGTAAAAAAGAGATGGAGAGAGGAGAGCCTATGAGCAAGGCAATGAGCAGTGTGGTTTTGTTGGAACAGTAAGTTCATGAAGGGACAGTTAAGCTGAAAGCCTTTATAATATTTATCAATGTATTTTTAAAGTACACAAGCATCCCTAAATTTTAATTTAACCTAATTTGAATTCCCTATATTAAAGAATATATATTGTACTTACTTACAGAAATGGTATTGACTGTATCCAGAGGATATGCCTGTATCCTGAGAATTGACTGTATCCAGAGATATTGACTGTATCCAGAAAAATAAATTGCATTCGTTTTCCAAACTCTTTTATTCATCTTATATGTTTCTTTAAAATAGTAATAGCGAAGTGTAATGTTCCTTACCATTTCAATAGAACTGTAACTTTCTCAAAAGAAAGAAGATTGAAATTTATACCTTCTGAAGGGGATTACCTGGAAATGACTCCAAATAAAAAATGTCCACACATCTGTCAAACACATCCAAAAGTGAAGACAGTTAATCTAGCCTCCAAATGGAATTTAGAAGATGACTGGTAATATGTTATAGTTCTTTAGATTTGTTATATTAAACAGAATAAACACAGGGTATATGAAACTTTCTGAAAGTTATTTAAATCATGATAGACTGAGAATAGTTTTTCCAATACAGCATCACATTTAGCATTTGAAAAATGCAGACATATAAACAATATGGTCCATGGGAAAGTAAATTGGAAAATGCTTTTTTAATTATCTTGAAATTTAAGTCAAATTATCTATAAATTGATATCACTGCAGCAAATCATATTGGACTGATTTTTCCTGACCATTCTCCATCATGTTCTTGATTTTGCTTTCCATATATTAAGCAGTCAATGAGTTAATTTCCAAAGCAGGCAATGAGTTAACTTCTATTTCATTTTGTTCAAATGTTCTATTTAAAATTCTTTCTTTAAACAAAGGACCATTCTTTTCTCCTTTTGTTATTGTATGCTCCTTTTGAATAGTTTCCAGGAATAAAATAACTGATCATGAAAAAACAAAACAGTTGCTCTTAACATTCTTTGTATAAAGTTATTAGATGATGGTACTTGTATGATTAACAACACTAACTTGTTGTAGCTACCACGGTATATTAAATGTTCCCTTGTCAACAGACATAATTTCACATGTCCATTATCAATTTAGAAATGAAGTTGTAATTTTAGAAAACAGTGTTATTTTGTTGAGACTATTTCCATGCCACAAAAGGGACAGAAGCAATGAGAATACCTGAAAATAGAGGACGGATGGAGTTTTATGGTGCAGTTTTAATGATGTTTAAACATATATTCATTCCAGGACACTGCTGAGAAATATTTTTGCAAATGTTCCTGGAATAATTTTAATTACCATCGATGTATAAAATAAATAACAGAATATCTGTCCAGATGGCATGATTGGTGATGTTTTACAGAAAACAGCTTTTAAAACATCAATATCTTCTTAAATTTCCATCTGAAAAAGAAACAAACTGTTTACAGTGCATCACACTCAAAGTCTAAGTTACTTCTTAGTTTGAGCTGAGTCCCAAAAAGCACCACTCTTCCACTCCTTTAAAAAAAAAAAAAAAAAAAAAAAAAAAAAAAAAGCACTCTTCTGTCATGTGGGGACACAGTGAAAAGACAGCTGTGTATGGACCAGGAAGCAGACCTTCACTACACACCATTTCTACCTTGATCTTAGATTTCTCAGCTTCTAGTACTGTGAGAAAATAAATTTCTGTGTATAAGCCAAAAAAAAAAGTAAATTAAGAAATACAGTGTAAAGTAGTGTGCTTAATAGGCGTCTCTGATACAATTGAGGGCTGATCTGCTAACTTTGCTTATAGCAATAGAACTGCCAAAATAACAGACCAGGAAGCTGGACAAGATTTCTCTGGAATTCTAAGATCTAGCTACTTATTTATATATCAGTTCTGGCATTTGAGTCTCTTATAGCAGCACATCCAGTCTACTTAATAAGAAACATAGAGATTTAAGATATTAACCAATCAACAACTATATCAGAAATTCCTTCAAGCCACAATCATAAACTAAAAATTGTCTATATAAATATGCAAAATGTGTTCCTTCCATCTTTCTTCATTCTTCTCCTATCCAAACGTAGTATCATGTTTGATTTTATTACTATATTTGTTGCCTAGGATAGAAAACCCCAAACACATTCAATAAAGCAAGGTATTTCTATAATAAGAATACAAAAATGCCAAATGCATTGTTATTTGTTACAGCCACCTTTCTGTAACAATGCACTGTACATTTTGAAATTGCTAAAAGAGTAAATTTTAAATGATTTTACCACAAAAAATAAGTACATGAGATGATGGATTTGTTAATTAGCTAATCATTTGACAATGCAGACATATATCAAAACATCACACTGTACCCCACCAATATATATTCTAAGCATATCCTATATAATAACTTTTGTGGATATGTTACTGAACATGGGGCACTTAGCTTCCCTTTTCTAATTCACATAATCTTGGTGGCATTAATAGGAGGTGGGTAATGTTTCATAAAGAAACAATTAACTTTGATTACAGTGGATAAAGATTCTGAACTATGAGCAGTCTAGCCTCAGCAAAGAATGGTAAAGACAAAAACTACCTTCCTTTGTCTATTATCATTTGCCATCTTCTTTTGTAATTATAAAGAGTTTTGTTTCCATTTGGATGCAGAAGTTGAAGGAGAGACTGCGCAGCCATTCTTAGACTTAAATCCTCCCCCACCCCCAGGGATATAATAATTAATATACAACCACTGGCGTTTGGCGTTGGGGCTTTTGAGTACTTTTCTTTCTTTCTTTTTCTTTTTTCTTATATAGGGTCTCCACTTTTTCTCTTCCCTTCAGGATATTGACAAATTTTATTCAAGGCATTCTCCAAACCTCTTTTCCCCAGCTCAGATCTTCTGTACCAGGGCAGTTAATTACGATTACCTTAGGCATTCCACATACCCTTAAGAGAAGTTTACGAAAAGGGGTTTCTTTAAATCAACCACCAAGAGCACACACACCAGTCACACTCTCCTTCCCCTCCTCTGGGAGCACCCACCACCCCAGGCCTTCTAGCTCTACATTGCCAAAACTACACAACTCCCACTCCACCATAGCAAAGCTTTCTCAGGAAAGAGCACCACACAGCATTCCCTTTCCTCTCCCTGGAAACAGCGTTAACCATGCCGGCAGCCTCAAAGTGCGCTTCCTGGATCCTTTGACCAGGATGAGCCAGGGGCCTGGGCTCCCGTTGGACACCGGCGCGCTCAAACTTCGAATAGGGCGTCAGGCGAAGAAAGGCCAAACCCTAGGCAATTTCCTTGGGGGTGCGGGGCGGGGCGGGCGGGTCAGACTGCTGGTAAACTGTGCTACGTCCACTCACCACCACCCAAGCCCTACAACCCACAGCCAAGTCCGCCGCATTTCGGACTTCCAAGTTTCAATGCTCCCTGCAAGGTGGGGTCATCCGGGCAGCGACGAAATACAGGTTTTGGGCGGGGGCAGCCACAGCACCCTAGCAAAGCTGTGCCTTCCGAATTAGGGACAAACTCCTGGGATTTGTTTTATGCGGGGGGAAAGGTGAAGGGAGGTGGGGGAGTAGGGTATGGGGGCGATTCGTGGAGGGCAAGGGTAAGGGGCAGTTACAGCCACATCTCTGCCCTGGACAGAGCTGGGTCCAGGGGCCGCGGGCCTGCCTGCCGCTGGGTTGCCAGCATCTCCTGTAGCCGGCGCGCACACCGCGCGCAAACACGCCCCCCAAAATCCCCACAACCTGTCAAACGGGCCCTACAGCTCGGAGCCCCCTGGCAGGAGGGAGAAACTTGTACCCAGACTCGCCAGCAGTCAGAATGCTGCGGTTTGTCGATGAGAACAATTTTTAAACCGGAAATAATCATGATAATGAAATAAAAGGATCAAAAGCATCTTGACTTCTTCTGAGCCTTTGGGAAAAATAAAATTGTTGTTTTCTACCAACCCGCGAATATTCCCAGTCGCCCGTGGCGACGCGGGGGTGGGGTTGGCGCTCAAGGCAGAAAGCGCGAGGCAGGTGCCCAGGAGAGCCGCGCAGAAGGGGACTGAATAGGGGGCCCGGGTCCCCAACGCCATTTGAGGGGCAGCGGCGCCCGCCTTACCTGTGGATGCAGTTTCCATGGCAACGGGCGACTGCCGGGCGGGGCCCGAGTCGGGTTCCCGCGGCGCCGCTTCCCGGGCCCTGGCGCCCAACCCCGGGCTGGGCTCCCCAGCCTGCGGCGCTGGCGTGGCCCCTTTCGGCGTCACCGCTTCGTCCTCCCCCTCCCCCCGGTCCCTGAGCCACTGGGACCCGGGGCCGGCCAGCGGTAGCAGCTCCTCCTGCGGATCCGGCGGCGCGGCCATGGCTGGCGGTCCCCCGGCGCGGCGACGGCGGCTTGGTTGGGCCGAGGGTCGGTGGCTGCGCTGGCGCTCCCTGCTGCTGTCCCCGGAGGGACTCGGCGCTCGGGGAAGCTGCGGTGTCTCAGCGCCACCGCCGCCTCTGCTGCAACTCCGCCGAGCCGCTGCCTGCCGTTCTTCCCGCTTCAGCTCCTCCTTCTCCCCCCTCCTCTTCCTCCGGCCCCGCCGCGGCCGCTGCCTGCGCTCCTCCTCCTACTCCAGTCGCTGCTGCCGCCGCTGCTTCGCTACTCCCAAGCCTGTTATTACGCAGGTGAAAATGGCCTGCTTGGTCCGGGTCCTCCTGGGCACGTCAGCCCCCAACCTGCAAATGGCAGGCCCCGGTTAGGGGATGTGCCAGATCCCCTCGAATCTTCCTCTCGTTTGGGGAGGAATAAAAAGGAAGAACCAGCAGGTAGAAGCAGCCACCAGCAGCGTCGCCTTCCCAACTCAGAAAGTTAAGCCCCAACTGGTGTCCTGGGTCCCGAGGCAAAGAGGGAAAACTAGAGAACTCAGGGCCACAGTTCTGAGAGTGAGCAGTATGAGTTGTGGAGGGGACTCAGGTCTGAGCGGGGAAGGGGTGGAGATGGGTTCTGATGGCAGATGGAGACCAGGGAAGCTGCAACCCCGAGGTTAAATCCTGCGTTTCCAGAATGGGCCTGAAAATAGTGGAGTAAAGAAATGAGTTATCAGGACAGCCTCCACAAAAAGCTTAACACATCTCACCCTGACCAGCCCTGAGTGCAAACAGGATATCAATAGGCAGGACAAAAGCTGTACATTTCCTTTCAGAAACACTGAGCCAAGGCCATCCTAATCATACGCTGTCTGTGCAGTCAGTCTGTTGTATTTCAGAAGTTGGACATTCCATGAGCTTGCATCTTTTTCTTTACAGTTCACTGCGATAAAATGGAAGATAGCAAATAAACCCAAACTCAGAGGAGGAAAGTGACTTGCCTTATCATGTATTATGCCCATATGAAGACCCATCTTTTCAAATGTCTTGTTGTTTACATAATAATAAAATAATGTGTCTTTAAAAACTAAGATTCACCACAACACACACGGTGAAGGAATAGGTTTATCCACTGTTTCTTCTCTAGAAAAGGAGGGCGCAGATGGTACAGCACACTGTGAGACTGTGGGACTCTAGGCCACCATGCTTATCTTGAGGATTTCATACCTGTCCATCGGTATATTCAAAGGCCAACTTCAGGACCATTCAGGCGCTCCTCAATAATGCTAAAATGAAAAAGCCCAGAGTCTGCCTAATCTTTTGTTCTGCTAGTGCACTAACGTTCAAAAGATGACAATAAATTAGAGAAAAATCATTCACTAAACAATAAATATGGCCTCCTAAAGCCAGATGTCCCTGGAAA
Source organism: Rhinopithecus bieti (assembly GCF_001698545.2). Lineage (NCBI taxonomy): Eukaryota > Metazoa > Chordata > Mammalia > Primates > Cercopithecidae > Rhinopithecus > Rhinopithecus bieti. The sequence goes on from NW_016825978.1 coordinate 202,937, forward strand.
TCTGATGGTCACCAAAATTTTACATTTTTGATATACTCAAAATTATCTCTCATGATGGAAATGTTCACTCTCTAGATTGTGGTTACAGCTTCACAGGTGCATACATATGTCAAAACTTACTGTTTACTGTAAATATGAACAATTTAATGTGTTGTCAGCTATACCTCAATAAAGCTATAAAAATAATCTCATCCAAAAACAACAAAGTAATTGGTTACCATGAATCATAATGATTTTTAAATATCTTTCCATGGGAAAACAAGAGCGTATTTAAGAAACCGTTAAGTTGAAAAGCTTATTCCACTGCTGTCTTTCTGTGGAGTTTAATCCTGTCTTGTAATTAGAGGGCACTTGTAAGCTTTTTTCAAATCTATTACTTAGTATTCCCTAAAGCTTCAGAAATACTAGATGGGAATTTATCATGGTTTTATTACTAATAACAAGACAAGAAGATAGACAATTCTAATGATATAATCTTAAAGTGGTTATTGATGAATACTAATATTTGAGAATTGCTATGCAAAGGAGTTACATACAAAATAATAGGAAGTATATTCTTTTGTTTCTCTGAGAAACATAAATGAAAGTCATCATTAAAAAACTAGGAGGCTTAAGCAAGCCTCTTTTTTCCTTATGATTAAATAGATAGGAAGTTTGGGGATATGATTCTAATTATTTGTCATATTTCTTTCATACTGCTCAATACTCTCATTGAGAACATGTGAAGGAAATAGCCAATTAAATCTATTTAGAGTGTAGTTGTTAAAGGAAATTGACCATTATTGACAGCTCCATTTTGATAAAGTATTCTATTTTACACTGCTGAAAAGAGATGACACAAGACTTCAGTGTTAGCAATTTTCATTACTAACTTTCCTTATTAGACTCCACCTTTGGATGTATACAAATTATCTATTTGGGGGAAGAAATTTTCAGGTTTATGCTATGACTTGAAATGACTTGCACCCCTCTGAACTGACAAAGCCTGACTAATTTGAAGATTTATGGGCAAAACACACAGTCGGCAATGAGATTCTGGGGCTTACAAGTTGCTCTAAGTTATGAATTACTCTAAAATGCTTTTGAGTAAGAAGAGTTGAGACAAAAGAACTGTCAGGTTTTGTTTTCAGGAAAAGAAGTTTTGTCCATCATTTGAAAAGAAGGAATGAGGAGCATTTATTTAGCACTAGCTTCTTAACTTAGTCCAAACCATGTATCATGGGGAAACAGGGTGTGGGGACATGCAGGAAGAGCGCCGCAAGTAACAAACTTTAACCAAGATGAAATTCTTCCCAGCCTCACTATTAAAGTTACTTAACATATCTACATCCCAGCTGTAACCTGGAGATTTTTTTTTAGTTTTTGTGGGTGGGTACATAGTAGGTGTATATATTTACGGGGTATATGAGATATTTTAATACAGGCATACAATGGATAATAATCACATCATGGTAAATGGGGTATCCATCACCTCAAGCATTTAACCTTTCTTTGTGTTACAAACAATCCATTTATAATCTTTTTGTTGTTTTGAAATATAAAATAAATTATTGTTGACTGTAGGCACCCTGTTGTATTAATGAATACTAGATCTTATTCACTCGTATCTAACTATATTTTTATATCTACCATTAACTGTCTCACCTCCGTGCCCCTCAGGCCCCCACCAACCTCCCAGCACTATACTCTCTGGCCTCTGAGAAACATCCTTCTACTCTCTATCTCCATGAATTCAACGGTTTTAATTTTAATTTACCACAAATAAGTGAGAACATAAGAAGTTTGTCTTTCTGTGCCTGGCTTATATCACTTAACAAATGTCCTCCAGTTCCATCCATGTTGTGCAAATGATAAGATCTCATTCTTTTTCATGAATGAGATCATAAAAATGATATTGAGCACCTTTTCAATGATATTGAGCACCTTTTCATATGTCTGTTTGGTATTTATTTGTATGTCTTCTTTTGAGTAATGTCTATTTAGATATTTTGCCCATTTTTATATTTTTTCTTATAGAGTTATTTGAGCTCCTTATATATTATGGTTATTAATCCCTTGTCACATAGATAATGTGCAAGTTTTTTCTTTTATTCTGTGTGTTGTCTCTTCACTTTGTTGTTTCTTTTGCTGTGCAGAAGATTTTTAACTTGATGTGATCCCATTTGTCCACATATGAATAATAAGTCCATTGTGTATATGTATCACATTTTCTTTATCCATTTGTCTCTTGATGAACACATGGGTTGCTTGCAAATCTTGACTAGTGTGACTAATATAGTGCTGCGATAAACATTGGAGTGCAGATAGCTCTTCAATATACTTTTGCCTTCTTTGGGGTATATACCCAACAAACAAACAAAAACAGGAAAACATTGAAGCACTGGGGAAACTCTCCAGGATATTGGTCTGGGCAAAGATTTCTAGAGTAATAATCCATAAGCACAGGCAACCAAAGCAAAAATGGACAAGTGGCAGTGGCTCACGCCTGTAATCCCAGCACTTGGGGAGGCTGAGGCGGGCAGCTCACAAGGTCAGATCGAGACCACCCTAGCTAACACGGTGAAACCCCGTCTCTACTAAGAATACAAAAAATTAGCCGGGCGTGGTGGTGGACGCCTGTAGTCCCAGCTACTCAGGAGGCTGAGGCAGGAGAATGGTGTGAACCTGGGAGGCAGAGCTTTCAGTGAGCCGAGGTTGCGCCACAGCACTCCAGCCTGGGGGACAGAGTGAGACTCCATCTCAAAAAAAAAAAAAGGAAATGCTACTGATTTTGTATGTTGATATTGTATCCTGCAACTTTACTGAATTTGTTTATCAATTCTAAGAGTTTTCTGGTGGAGAATTTACATTTTTTCAAATATAAGATCATATCATCTGCAAAACAGGGATGATTTGACTTCTTCTGTTCCAGTTTGGATGCCCTTTATTTCTTTCTCTTATCTGATTGCTCCAGCAAAGACTTCCAGTACTATGTTGAATAACAGTGGTGAAAGTGGGCATCATTGTAATGTTTCAGATTTTGGGGAAAAGGCTCTCAGTTTTCACCCAATTCAGTATGATATTAGTTTTGGGTCTGTCATATATGGCTTTTATTGTGTTGAGGTATGTTCCTTCAATATCCAGTTTCTTGAGGGTTTTTACCACAAAGGGATGTTGAATTGTTGAATTTTACCAAATGCTTTGTCAGTATCAACTGAAATGATCATATGGTATTTGCCCTTCATTCTGTTGATACAATGTGCTGCATTGATTGATTTGCATATGTTGAACCATCCTTGCATCTGTGAGATAAATCCCACTTGGTCACAATTAATGATCTTTTTAACATGTTGTTGAATTCAGTTTGCTAGTATTTTGTTTATGATTTTTACATCAATGTTCATCAGGGATATTGGCCTGTAGTTTTCTTAATTTGATATGTCTTTGTTTGGTTCGGATATCAAGGTAATACTAGCCAGGCAGAATGAGTTTAGAAGTATTCCCTCCTCTTCTGTTTTTTGTAAAAGTATGAGGTTTAGTATTAGTTCTTCTTTAAATGTTTGGTAAAATTCAGCAATGAATGCATCAGGCTTTTCTTGCTTGGAGACTTTTATTACAACTTTGACCTCATTACTTGTTATTAGTTTATTCATGTTTAGATTTCTTTATGGTTCAGTCTTGGTAGGTTGTATATGTCTATGAATTTATCCATTTCTTTTAGATTTTCTAATTAATTGGCATATAGTTGCTCATAGTAGTCTCTAATGTTCCTTTGCATTTCTGAGGTATCAGTTATAATGTTTCCTTTTGCACCTCTGATTTATTTGGTCTTCTCTCTTTTTTATTAGTCTGCCTAAAGCTTTGTCAATTTATCTTTTCAAAAAAACTCAACTTTTCATTTCATTTATTTTTGTTTGTTTCCATTTCATTTATTTCTGCTCTGATATTTGTTATTTCTTCTACTAACTTTGGGTTTGATATGCTCTTGGTTTTCTAATTCTTTAAGATGCATTATTATGTTGCTCATTTGAAGTTTTCCTAGTTTTTTGATGTACGGCTTATTGCATAAACTTTCCTCTTAATACTGCTTTCAGTGTATTCCATAGGTTTTGGTATATTGTGTTTCCATTTTCATGTAGTTTAAGACATTTTTTTCCTTCTGAATTTCAATAAAGAAATTAGAAGAAATCATTGACATGATTTCAATTTTTTGAAATTTTAGAGACTTGTTTTGTGGCTTAACGTATGGTCTATTCTTGAGAATGATCTACATGCTAAGGAGAGGAATGTATATTTTACAGCCATTTGTTAAATATTCTGTAAATATCTATTAGGTCTATAGTGCAGATAAAGTCTGATATTTCTTTTGTGATTATCTATCTATATGTTCTGTCCAATGCTGAAAGTGGGGTGTTCATGTCTAGAGCTATTATTGTATTGCAGTTTGTCTCTCTCTTTAGCTCAATTAATATTTGCTATATATATTTGGGTGCAGTACTGGGTGCAAATATATTTATAATTGTTATATCCCCTTGCCAAATTAACTCCTTTATCATTATATAATGATCTTCTTTGTCTCTTTTTATAGTTACTGTGTTTAGATCTATTTTATCTGGTATAAGTATAGCTTCTGGCCGGGCGCAGTGGCTCAAGCCTGTAATCCCAGCACTTTGGGAGTATAGCTTCTGCTTTTTTTTTGTTTGTTTCCATTCACATAAGATACCTTTCTCTGTCCCTTCATTTTCAGTCTATGTAGTTCTTTATAGGTGAAGTGTTTCTTGTAGGCAACAGATTATTGGGTATTGGTTTTTAATCCATTCAACCACTGTATTGAAGTGGTTTTGGTTGGAAAGTTTAGTTCATTTACATTCAGCATTATTAGTGTAAGTAAGAACTTACTCCTGCATTTTATTTGTTTTCTGCTTGTTTTGTGGTCTTTTCTTCCTTCTTTCCTTTCTTCCTGTCTTCTATTTAGTGAAGGTAGCTTTCTCAGGTGGTATGCCTTAAATTCTTGCTTTTGTTTGTGTGTGTCATGTGTTTTTAGATTTGAGGTTACTATGAAGCTTGTGAATACTATCTTATAACCCATTATTTTTAACCAATGAAAATCTAACACTGATTGTGTAAACAAACGAGCGAGGAGAAAACTAACAGAAACTATACTTTAACTTCATCCCCTGCTTTTAACTTTTGTTGTTTCTATTTATATCTTATTGTACTGACTAGGTCTTGAAAAATTATCGTAATTATTTTTTATTGGTTTATCTTTTAGTATCTGTACTCAAGATATGAGTAGTTTACACACCACAATTATAGGGTTACAATATTCTGTTTTTTTCTGTGTACTTACTACTACCAGTGAGTATTGTACCTTCAGATGACTTTTTTCAAATTAAAGAACTCCCTTTAGCATTTCTTCTAGGACAGGTCTGGTGTTGATTAAATACTTCAGCTTTTGTTTTTTCTGGGAACATTTGTATTTCTCCTTTATGTCTGAAGGATATTTTTGCTGGATATACTATTCTAGGATAAAAGCTGTTTTACCTTCAGCACTTTAAATACGTCTTGCCACTCTCTCCTAGCCTGTAAGATTTTCACTGAGAAGTCTAATGCCAGATGTATTGAAACTCTTTTGCATGTTATTTTTTTTTCTCGCTGCTCTTACAATCCTATATCCTTGACCTTTGGGAGTTTGGTTATTAAATGTCTTGAGGCAGTCTTATTTGGGTCAAATCTGCTTGGTGTTCTCTAATCTTCTTGTACTTAAATATTGATATCTTTCTCTAAATTTGGGAAGTTCTCTGTTATTATCTCTTTGAATAAATTTTCTACCCCTATCTCTCTCTCTATCTCCTCCTTAAGGCCAATAACTCTTAGGTTTGTCCTTTTGAGGCTATTTTCTAGATCTTGTAGGCATATTTCATTCTTTTTATTATTTCTCCTTTTGTCTTCTCTGACTGTGTATTTTCAAACAGCCCATCTTCAAACTCACTAATTGTTTCTTCTACTTGAACAGTTCTGTTGTTCAGAGACTCTGATGTACTCTTCAGTATGTCAATTATGTTTTCTGCTCCAGAATTTCTACTTTTTAAAGTTTGTTTCAATGACTTTGTTAAACTTGTCTGATAGAATTCTGAATTCCTGGCCGGGTGTGGTGGCTCAAGCCTGTAATCCCAGCACTTTGGAGGCGAGAACAGGAGGATCACGCGGAGGTCAGGAGATCAAGACCCATCCCTGGCTAACAATGGGTGAAACCCCCGTCTCTACTAAAAAAATACAAAAACTAGCCGGGTTCGAGGTGGTGGGCACCTGTAGTCCCAGCTACTCGGGAGGCTGAGGCAGGAGATGGCGTAACCCCGGGAGGCAGAGCTTGAAGTGAGCTGAGATCCGTCACTGCACTCCAGCCCGGGCGACCAGAGCGAGACCGTCTCAAAAAAAAAAAAAAAAAAAAAAAAAAAAAAAGAGAATTCTGAATTCTTTCTCTGTGTTACTTTGAATTTTGTTGAGTTTCCTCAAAACAGCTATTCTAAATTCTCTGAAAGGCCACACATCTCTGTCTCTCCAAGCTTGGTCACTAGTGACTTATTTAGTTCATCTCATGAGCTCATGGATTGTCCTGATGCTTGTGGATGTATGTTGTTTTGAAACTGAAGAGTTAAATATTTATATTCACAGTCTGGGCTTGTTTGTACCCATCCTTCTTGGGAAGACTTTCCAGGTATTCAGAGGGACTTAGGCGTTGTAATCTAAGTCTTTGGTCACTGCAGCCATATCTGCATTAGGAGGCACCCCAAACCCAGTAATGCTATGGCTCTTGCAGACTCATAGATATACTGCCTTGCTGAATTGGGTAAGATCTGAGAGAAGTCCCTGGATTACCAAGGAGATACTCTTATTGTCTTCCCTTACTTTACAGAGTCTCTCTCTCTGTGATGAGATGCCTGGAGCTGGGAGAGGGGTGATACAAGCACCTTGTGGTCATCACCACTGGGATTGTACTGGATCAGACTTGAAGTCAGCACAACACTGTCTCTTGCCTAAGGCCTGCAGTGACCACCACTTGGCTACCACCAACGTTGGTTCACTCAAGGACCAATGGTTCTACAATCAGCAGGTGGCAAATCCAGCCAGGCTTGTGTCCTTTCCTTCAGGGTAGTGAGTTCCCCAAGTCCTGGGAAGGTCCAGAGATGTCATCTGGGAGCCACGGCCTGGAGTTGGGATCCTTAGGAATCTATCCAGTGCTCTATTTTGCTGCACATAAGGTGGCTCCCAAGCTGCAAGAAAAAGCCCTTTCCACTCTTCCTTACCCTTTCCTCAAGCAGAGGAGACTATCTCCATGGCCATCACCACCAGTGGCCCATGGCAAGTACTGACTGGCTACCACCTGTGTTCACTGAAGGCCCAAGGGCTCTTCGTTCAGTCTGAGGTGAATGCTGCCAGTACTGAGTCTATCCCTTCAGGGAAGTGGGCACTCCTGTGGCTTAGGGTATGTCCCAAAGTACCATACAGAAAACAAGGCCTAGAGGCAGGAACCCCAGGAGATATTTGGTGCTCTACCCCATTGTGGTCAAGCTGGTACCCAAGTTGGTACCAAAGCTGCAAGACAAAATCCCCTTTACTCTTCCCTCTTCTTTCCTCATGCAGAAGCAGTCTCTCCCTATGGCCACAGCAGCTTGGAATATGCTGGATCACACCTGAAGCCAGCATAGCTCTGAGTTTCACCCAAGGCCCATAGTGACTATTACCTGGATACCACTGATGACTATTCAGGACCAAAGGCTTTTTAGTCAGCAAATGATAAATCCTGCCAGGATTGGGTTCTTCCCTTCAAGGTAGTGAGTTCCCTTCTGGCCCAAGGTGTGTCTAGAAATGTTGTCCAGGAGTTAGGACCTGGAACTAGGGCCTCAGGACTCTACCTGATACCTTATTCTACTGTTGCTGAGCTGGTATCCAAGTTGCAAGACAAAGTCCTCTTTACTCTCCATTTTCTCTTCAAGCAGAGGCAAGGAGTCTCTCCTAGAGCTGCAAACCATGCTGCCTAGGATTGGAGAAAGGGTGATGTAAGCCATCCCTTGGCCACCCCGGCTTGGGTCTCACTGGGTCACATGCATCTGAGCCCTGCACAGCACTAGGACTTGCCCAGGAACTGCAAGTCCTTGTGGCCTAGGCTGCCTTTCAAATTTATTCAGGATCCCAGAGTTCTTTAGTGCATGGCGGCACGGCTTCCTAGACCTCAGGTTCTGACCACTGGGATGGACGATTCACCTCTGGCTAGGGCTGGCCTAAATACTTCCTCCATGGGCCCTGGCTAAATTCTGCCCCATGTTGCTTTCTGCTGTGACAGGGCAGCAGTGAGTTCCAATGCAAAGTTCCACAATCACTGTGCTGTCTCTCCTAAATGCAAAGATTCTCTCTCTACACCATGTGGCCACTCCAAGGGAATTGGGGAGAGTTGGTGTAGGCAATTTGAGACTGTCATTCCTGCCCTCTTCAGAGCCTCTTTCCCTAATATCATGTTAAAGGCAGGTACTGTGGTCACTCATTTGATTTTTAGTTCTTATAAAGTTGCTTTTTTATGTGGATAGTTGTTCAACGTGGTGTTCTTGTGGGAGGTGCAACAATCGCTGGAGGCTTCTATGCAGCCATCTTGCTCTGCCTTTTCTCCCTGGAGATTTTATTTATTTGTTTGTTTGTTTGTTTGTTTGTTTGTTTGTTTGTTTTGAGATGGAGTCTCGCTCTGTTGCCAAGGCTAGAGTGCAGTGGCGGAATTGCACTGCAGCCTCTGCCTCCCAGGTTCAGACGATTCTCCTACCTCAGCTTCCTGAGCAGCTGGGATTATAAGCATGTGCCACCACACCTGGCTAATTTTTGTATTTTTGGTAGAGGTGGGATTTCACCATGTTGGCCAGGCTGGTCTCGAACTCCTGACTTCAAGTGATCCACCTGCCTCGGCCCCCCAAAGTGCTGGGATTACAGGCATGAGCCACTGCCCCCAGCCTCTCCTTGGAGATTTTAACAGTATATTCTGCAGGGGCTTTAGGAGAGTACTAAACGGGTTGACATATGTAAAGCATATTATTAATTAAGATGATAATAGCACATGCCAAATCATTTCTAGGAAATGACTTATAATGCTAAAAGTTCTACTTGGGTATTTACATTTGTTACAGACCAAAGAGTCAATGGTAACCACTTCAGGCACTTAAAGCAAATTAGATGAGGAATGTTCCCCTATATTGAGTAACCACTGGACTGTTTCTACTTACAATTCCTATATTCCAAAAGGTAAACCTTATATAAAGACAAATGTACTTTTAAAGTTATTTTAAGTAGTTGGGTCAAAAATATATACACATACATTTCAACTTTGAATAACCCATAACAGGAAAGGCAAACAGGGTTCATTGACTAATTAGTAATGAATGCCGAGAGAGCTGTGTTAAGAAAGAATCTTGGGCCATATTCAGATTCCATAGATGTGTCTAGAATGATAAGTTATAGCTACATTCAGGTAAGTGAATGAGTCAAGCAACAACACATGCCAAATATTTTCCTTCTCTGGCTTATATTTAAGCTTATCAGCATCCAAGCTAAGGGCCTACTTTTGAACCTTTTGAGAGAGAATGCAATGGTGGAATCACTCCCATGACTTAGCAAGATAGATGTTTGACTTAAGATGAAACATTCTGGTGCCTCAAATTTCTCTGAAATCAATCTATGTGGAGTTCGTTTAGGGCTTAATTTGTCTATGTAGCATCCAAATCATTTTGTAACATAGTTTTCACTTTCTAAAGTGTGTGGAAGCTCTTGAATTTGATACAGAAAAGAGTTCTCCATTTCCCAATGCAAGGAAAGAATATTTAGATTGACACTAATTTATAGAGGCTACAGGCTGGTGCATGAGACAGCTGTGTTTTCTCCAGGACATCACTACAGCACTCATAAATGCCACACAACACATTTGGAACACACCAGGCTCCTTCTGTCTATGGAGAGTGGCTGCTGTTATTTAATCTGCCATCTGAGGGGATAAAGCATAGATGCTTCTAATGTCCTCCAGTAGGGGGTGGGAAGAAGAAAGCTGGCCACTTTTCATTGAACCCAGTTTCCTCTTTCTTTACTTATTTGTACATTTCTGTAAAACTGTAAATATTTTTTATTTCTTTGGGCAAAAAAAAAACATTAATTAGGAAATCTGTAATTTGAATTATCCATGCTTTGGGCTCACAATAAAAATGTCTAAGATATTCTGAGCTTGAGAAGCAGAACCAAAATAGATATGATAGAAGTAAATTGCTTATAAATGCTCCTTTGCAGTTTACAGAGTATATACACATATATATTGCATTTAACACATGCACTTTTCATTCATAATTTGATGAGACATATGGTGTCTCATGCTAATTTTAATTTTTATTTATTTAATGACCAATGAATTGGAAGCTTTTTCATGAGTTTCTTGTTAATGTGTATTTTAATAACAGTATTATTGAGAGAACTTATATATTATACAATTTAAAGCTTATACTTTAAATTTAATGATTTTTAGTATATTCTTAGAGTTATACAATCATCACCACCATTAATTTTAAAACATTTTCATCACTCCAAAAAGAAACTCATACCCATTAGGAGTCATTCTCCAACCTACAACCCCAAGTCCAGTCCTAGGCAATCACTAATCTACTCTTTGTCTCCATAGATGTGCCTACTGTGGACATTTCACATAAATGGGATCAGACAATTTATTTTTTTACTTATCATGATGTTTTCAAGGTTCATCCATGCTGTAACATGTATCAGTGTTCCCTTTCTTTTTATTGATGAATAATACTCCATTGTATGATTATACCATAATTTGTTTATTCACTCATGAATTGATGGACATTTAGGTTTTTCCACTTTTTGGATATTACAAACAATGCTGCTATGTATACATGAGTTTTTTGTGGGCATGTTTTCTCTTGGGCATAAATCTAGGATAAGAATTGCTGTGTTTTATGGAGACCTCGTGTTTAACCATTGGAGGAACTTCCAGACTGTTTTCCAAATCAATTGTACCATTTAAAAATCCCACTGTTAGTGTATGAAGGTTCTAATTATTCCACCTCCTTGCCAACACTTGTTATTTTCTGTCTTTTTAAAGATAACTTAGTGGGTGTGAAGTAGTATCTATTGTGGTTTTGATTTGCATTTCCCTGACTACTAATGATTTGAGTATCTTTTCATGTTCTTTTTCGCCATTTGTATATTTTCTCTGGAGAAATGTCTATTCTCCAAAGGTACTTTGCCTATTTTTAAATTGACTTGTCTTTGTATTATTGAGTTATAAAAGGTTTTTTAAATATATATTCTGGATATAAATTCCTTAGCAGATACATGATTTGCAATTTCTTTCTCATTCTGTGGACTGTCTTTTCATTTTCTTGATGGTGTCCTTTGGAGCACAAGAGTGTTTAATTTTTTATGAAGTCTCACTTACCTATTTTCTCTTTTGTTGCTTATAGGCTTGGTGTCATATCTTTAAAAAATTGCCTAATCTCACCAACGTTTAGGATTTACACCAACGTTTTCTTCTAAGAGTTTTGTAGTTTTAGGTCTACATTTAGGCCTTTGATCTACTTTTAATTAATTCATGTATATCATGTGGGTAATTTGTCTTTCTTACTTTGTGAGTTGTCTTTTGTGTTCTGTGCTTACTGTCCCAATCAAGTATTATTTTCCTCTTATATTTTTAAAGGTTCTTTGTATTGAATATTGGCATTTATGTTGCAAATATTTTTCATATTTTATTGCTCAGGGATAAGAAAAGCTAGATTCTTATCAGAAAAATTCAGAGACTTCTCCAAAGTCACATGCTTAATATACCTGTTACTAAAGTCTAAGTCTTCTGACTATGTCTGATGATCCCCAATTTAAAAATCTTGAACTATTGTAATCACTTTTCAGTTTTATGCAGTATGCCATTAACAAGAGCCTACCTTAGCAAAGCTCACAATAAACTACAAAGATAGTCAAGATTTGTGATCACAGGCCATATCCAAAGTATGCAGAATTTAAAGCAAAACACCAGCATCAAGACCAGGGATAGAAACGATACCGATGTCGTGTGTGGCAGGCAGAACCCTGGGCAGTTCTGAGTTAACATGGGAGAAAAAAACAGTTTTCATCTAACTTTAAACTGCAGTAGTTGAAACCTCAGACTGGTGGTTAAAATCTCATACTTTATGGGGTTAATTCCAATGTAAAGGGCTCTGACCTTATTTATACGGCTCCAGCCTCTCCAGGGGAAAATGCCATACCATCGTCTAAGAGTTCATAGTCTTTGTCAAGTGACATGGCCTCCCTCATCTTTGGGCCTAACAAATATGATAGAAACTCCTAGGTCCCAAAGCTTCTTTGGGGTTAGGCCAGTATAAGGTGTAATTGTTTTCTTTCTCCTCTTTCTTGGATCCCTTTATCCATAAAGCTGCCTTTCCATCCACATTTAGAGACTGGACTGTAAATGGGGACCTGAAACAATAGTTGGTTGAAGCTTAAGTTTAGAGTGCCAATGAAAGCTGGGGTAAATACTGATATAAAAGGGCAGAGTCAAGATGTATTTATAATTCCATATGCACCATAATACATATGGAATATATTATAATTTGGCCACTGGTATCACAGAGCAGATAGGACCACTCAAACTCTGTGCTTGTATGCCCTTATGAGTTGTACTGAATAGTTGGTCATCTGTCCCACAGTGGCCCTATCTGGTTACAGGTATAAGACAGTGATAAATCAGGATAAGCCTATCACAAGTGGGAAAACAGCCTCTGTGAAAGTCCTGATGGTAGCAAAAAGTTCCAAACAAAAGTCTTTAGCATGAAGATAGTCCAGGAGACATAGCACAGTCAGTAATAAGCAGAAACACTTTGGGTCTGTTTCATTTAATTTGAAGAAATAAAAAGGAAAGAGAACCTTGAACTTGGTCTCTTTGAAATGGGCACAGCATATTAGAACCTCAGTCCAGAGGCTAGCTTTCTGTTTCGAAAGTGCTAGGCCAGCTATGTATGGAAACAATTGATCTGCAGGAACATCTAGATGACCCTCTGGAATAATATTGTTTTTAAATAGTCATGGCTTCCTGTGCAACTTAATTTTGGGGACTTTAGAAGGATCTCTGTGCCAAATGTTGCCCCTACTCTAGCCTGTCATTTGTCATGGAAATTAACATTTTGACTTTATAGATTTGGTAGATTGGTACTGTTATAAATGGAAGGCTGCTCAGGAAAGGTAACTCAGAATTCATAGTATTAATATCTCATAGTAAATTATCAGGCAGCTGTACTAAGCTGTGTTTAGATTTTGGTAAGGGGAGAAGGCTATATCCAAAGCACTTCACACTGCAAGGAAAACAGTCTGGGAAACTGCAATCATAAGCCCTTGAGAGCCAGAGGAAAATGTTTCAACTTCCTCAGGGCTGAATACATTTTGACAAACTATAAACATGCTCAATAATCCTTGAAGACTGTAATAGGGTAACAGAAGTTATCTCTAGGTTGTGAATAAGTTTCTTTAAACTTTTCCTTCTTTCTTGAATTCCTGAAGAAAAAAATAAATTACACTAAAGATGTCTCAATCAGCCAGCATTCTTTAAATATGAATACATTTTGCTTATAAATTATACCTGTAAGGTCATCTTACACACCAAGAATCAATTCATGAAAGGAACACTACTGTCTGTCAGTAAGCCAATGACAATAAAGATTATGCATTTGACTACATCAAGAAAACCCCATTTATACCTTTTAATGAGAAATGCAGCTCTAGTGCCTAAATTTAAATTCCACTACTTGAAAACAAAACATGAAACTACATGCGTAATAGGTTACCAAATAAATTTTTTAAGGCAACAGGTTTGTAAGATTTGTAATCAAATGGTAGACTACTTATAATCTGATGATATTGTTCTTTTGGGATGTTCAGCTATGAAACTGTAACTTCCTAACAACTGTAGATCGAGTTTCTTGAACAGTTCCAGCAACACAATTGCCATTTGATCATATTCATAAATTTATTGGATATCTCCTCTGTTAGTCAGCTTAGGATAGCCTATGCTACAGTAACATATTAACACTGAGATTTTGGTGGCTTAACATAATGGAATTTTTCACTTAGACTCACATCTAGTAAAGTTCAGGGGGAGCTCTGATCCACAGGGGCAATCAGGGACTCAGGCTTGTAGAAACTCCACCAACTTGTAGACAGGCCATCTGGAACACACAGTGTTGTAGAAGGGGAAGAGGGATGAAAGAGTGGATAATTCTCCTCTGTTCCAAAATACCTCAAACTGGAAGTGTTACACTAACTTTTATAAACTACTCACCAAGACTAATCATGTGCCCTGAATTGAACAGCAAGGAATGCTGGGGAATTAAGTAAGTTTGTGTAATATTTGGTGAGTCTTACCAACTTTGTTCAAATATTTACACAAGGCACTTTGGGAATACAAAAATGAATCAGAGTCTGAACCATTTTTCAAGATGTTTACAGTGAAACCATGAAAATAAAATGTGTCTGTAAATAATTGAAATGCAAATTAGAAAGTTATAAGAATTAGGAAAACTCAGAGAAAAGTGCAATGGCAGGTCAGAAACTATAGAGATTACTGCCACCTAAAGACATCAAGAAAACCTTCATGGGATGAGACGTTTCAGATTAGGTTTTGAATGATGTAGGATTTGTACATAAGAAGTTGATGAATAGAGCTCACTCTGGTCTAAAGGAACAGCAAAGGCATGGGAGAGAGAAATTCTGAGGCATTTACAGAGAAGAGTAAGTCAGTCTATTTTTTTCTACAGCAAAGGGTATGCAAAGTGGGAAATAAAAATAGAAAAATCTGTTGGGTCAAATGTGAAGAACCTAGGATGCTAGATTAGGGTGTTTGACTTGTTTGTGGAGAAGAGTTTAAATGAGAGATGTAACAGATATTATTTGGAAATTGATAGAATCAATTAATTAAAATGGATTGGAGGAAAAGAAAACTAATGGTAAGGAGGTCAGCTAGCAGGCTACTTGAAGTTATTTTTGATGAAGTTCATTGGGAAAGAAGAAATAATAATCAAAAGGAGAGATAAATATTAGGAATATTTCAATCAACAGAACTTTGTACCCAACTGAATTCAGGAAGAGTAAATCTTGACCCAAAGGTCTAGAATTTAGAAGACTAGGAGTTCATAAATATTATTAACATGAATAAAAAACATGAAGAGAAACTGGTTGTAGAAAAATAATGAGTGTATGCTTATCCATGTAGAACTTAATGCAGATGAGATGCTTAGGTGCAAGTAGCTAGCTGGCCACTAGAAATGTGAAAGGGAGAAAAGGGAAATCAATGTCAAAGCTGGTAATTCAGATTTAGGAGTCACCTGGGTAGAGAGAAGAATCCAAATCATAAAATTAGATGAGTCTGCCAGAGAAAAGACAGTACAGATAGAGCTGAGAAGCAGACCAATAACATATCCTTATAAAAATACATATTTAAAACCCAAAGAAAAAGAAGAAAGAAAAGACACCCAAAGAAGCAGGAGGAAGGCACAACGAGGGGAGGAGTTTTAAAAGTGGGCATGTTCAATAATGTTTAATGCCACAAAGAGCCTCATGAGTATCATGATTGATCAAAACCATTGACTGCAGCCTTTAGGGGTTGGGGAGTGTGGAGTGGGGAAAAGATGACACCTGCTTGAAGATCTAAAGGGGTAAAGTGAGTTTTTGGAAAGGGAAAGGAAAGTGTATAGCCTAAAGCAGTGAGGGTGAGAATACAATGGAAAGGGAAAAACTGTAGATTCAAGAAAGAGAGGAGATAATCGATGAAGCCAGTGGATAAGAATGGAACAAGCACATGATTTTCCTCATCTCACATACCCATCACCAAAAAGAAGCAGGTACCAACTCATTCCCTTTGTCCTTGCCTAGATCCTAAGCCATTTCATGTGAATGAACACATTCTGATATGTTTCTGCCTTTCTTAGATCCTAGATTCTGACTCCTTCCCCATAGCTTTGAAAGCTCTCTGTGCAATAGATGCTTGATTCTTGTCTCCAGTGATGACTTTGATCTCCCTCATGGTCCACACCTCACAGTAACCCTTTGAAATTTGGCAACTCCCACCTTAGCTAGGAAAATGCCCTACCCCATCTAGTCTCACTGTGGGACCTCACACCTGGTACAAGCATTTGAGGGTAAGGATTAAATTTTGGATGTAGAAAATTTAATTCTTTTCCATAGATGGAAAAAAACACAAGACAGATGAAGACTGAGAAAAAGTTCAAGCTGGAGATGAGGGAGGTTTGTGTCCTATGGCTTATGATTTTCAAAAGGTAGAGTCATCTGCAAAGCATGAAGCCGGCAAGGATAGGGTTTCAGGAGAAGAAGAAAGGTTGCATGTATGTAATTTGTACTGCTTTTTCCAATTGACTTCCATTATAACTTTACAGTACATTCTTACTCAGATCTTTTAGATTCCAAATCTTCAAATGGAGAATTCCAATATGATTAAAGGGCTTTCTGAATGCTCTTTATCCAAAGCATTCTAATGTGTTCTCTATAGAAGAAAATAATAATGAAATGAATAATCAATTTGAACATACACAAAGCATTTTAAGATATTCTATTTCTAAATGTTCTCAGTGACACCAGTGGAGTCTAATGTTTAAATGGCCACAGTAGCAATCCCACTACTTCTAGATCTTAGTAAAAATCATTAACCAAAACAAACTGACAAAGAAAGCCATGTGAGATTGACTTTCCAGATGGACTAGTATTGGATTGGCTAGCAATTCTGAAGTCAGGCAAGATTTGAAAACCTGTTGCACCACTTGCTAGAGAACAGTTTAGCAGAAGAGAATTGTGACAACCAGCTTCCTGGTTTCAGACTGAGACTATTCAACCTACTCAATTTAGGTAAATTACTCCCCAAAGCCTCAGTTTCTGATAAAATCTATAATAATAATATAGCTGGTTAAAGAGTAGTCACAATGTAGACCTTACAGTACTGTTGTGAAGGTCACATAAAATGAGCCGTAGCATAAATAAACCATAACATAGGGCTATGAGCATGAGCTCTGCAAACAGACTGCTTGGGTTTTAATACTAGCTCTACCACTGTCTAGCTGTGAGACCTTAGGTAAACTACTCTCTATACCTCAGTTTTCTCATCTGCAAGATCAGAATAATAGCATGTGCTTCACAGGACTGTGGTGAAGGTTGAGTGAAATAATGGAAAGCACTTAATGTAGTGTCTGATATATAGGGTTTAATAAATACTATATATTATTGTTATGTAAAGTATTCAGCACAATGCCTGACACAGCACTCTCAATTAACAGTTCTAAATTTTCTAAAATAAAGTTTTAGTGTCTCTTCAAGATGATTTTGATCCAGTATTAAATATTTGACGATCAAGCCTGTTTGACAATGCCAGTATTTCAAACACCATTAACGAAAGGCATCTTTATATATTTGCAGCAAGCTGGGCTCCTGAGAACTAAATTATCTTACAGCACCTGAGCAGAACACACATAAAGCACAAACGGTTGCAAGATTTTAAGTAGCTACTCTGACATGAACAAAAAAAAAAAAATTGAAGTAATTGCAGGCTGAAGAAACTGCATAAAATCAATGGATACACAGCCAAAGGCAATGATGTGCAGCTTGGCTACAAAATGCCAAGAAAAAGCAGTGCTGGGCAGACCTGCTGGGCATGCTGCCAGGAGCACTATTGTGAAAGAGCATTGTGAAGACTGATACATGTTGATTAAGAGTTATTCTGGTCTTGTACAAATGAACTTCTTCCTGTATGTTGTGTTAAACAGGGTATCATTGAGTTCTCAGATGTCCTTTTATATCACTAATTTGCATGCATATTTATAGAGGTAACTGGCATATAGTAGATACTTAACACATGATGACTGAATAAATGAATGAAGTATGAAGAATTCCATAAGAACAAGACACAATGGGGATCCTTTAGACTAAGCAGGATCACAGAACCCTTAGCCTAACTCCTCTAAGGGACACTGCTCCTCCTTATGAGCCCTGGGATATCAGCCCAGGGTTTCCAGCAGGCACCTCTAGGTCTTGTGATATTCTGGGTCCTTTGACCTTCTGGAGATGGTGTGGCTTAGACTTTGGCTCCTTATCCATCTTTCCTGGTTTCTCCCTTAGATACGGCTTCAACCCTGATGACTTGGCCTTGCCTCATCAACCTCTTTTCACCTGCAAGTATTCTCCCCTGCTTCCCCGATAAGTCTGAGTCACTAACTCTCCACTCCTGAGCTTTCTGCTCCCTATGGCCATTACACGCAGGATAGAGACCCTTGTGCAGCTGTGGCACCTGCAGGCTCTGAGATTAACCTCTCAGACTGTCAGTCCATGCCATCTCTACTCATTAACACCAATATGCACAGAGGAAAACAGCCCCCAGCCCAAGGTCATGCAGGATGAAGGTCACAGCACTCAAGTATTTTGAAAACTGAGGTCTATCACATTCTTCTCTTGATCCTCTTATAATATTCCTCTTCATCCTTCCAAAGATATTTGAAAGAAACAAAAGACTTTGTCCAACCTCTTGGCATGACTGTAGCTTTAGCTAAAATCTTTGGCCTACATTTCAAATCACTTCACCTCAGGTGGCTTGAAGTTTGGGCTTCCTCAAAAACCACTGTGAAAGAGAGATACAGAATTTTAAAACTCCAGTGATAATAAATACAGTCTCCTGCTTGACTGCGATGGAGAATCCTCCACAGCTAAACTGGGGTTGATTTTGAAGGATGCCCGGGGCGATGGCTGGGTCTGAAAGCTTCAGTGGTGATAGTAGAGCCATATCTTAGTCTTGGCCTAGATTGCTTATTTAATGTAGTGCACTAAGTTTGGAATGGAAGAAAGCCACCTAGATAATAAGTTTCGGGAAGTTCTGAACAGTCAGTCCATTTGGGCCACCTAAGTGGAGATAATTAAGATTCTATCCAGATCACTGTTCCTACTGATTGAAGCTGATTCAACACCCATTGTTTGAAGCTGATTCAACACCCGTTAAATGCCAGCTTAGGTGTCTACATAATTATTCTTGGAGTTGATGGTCTCCTTAGGGACCAACTTAAACTGATATGCTTAGGCTGGCCAGACTTCAGTTTTCTCTTCCTCTTTACATTTGGACAGCCAGTCACTATGCCATTTACAAGCCCCAAGTGGAGAGAGGGAGCAGAAAAAAATCAGCTTTGGTCAATTTTGAGGTCCTTAGCAAAGTCTGTCTCATCCTTGAGCCACTAGCACCTGTATCTATCGCCCTACAGTTCCCCTAACAGATTCTACCAACCTCAGCAGCCTCAAGAACTATAAACCTAGGCTGATAACCAATGATCATATATATTTTTACTCAATGTTTCTCCCAATGTTATCATATTAAAAATATTCCTTGATGCTCCATGCCCATTGCACTCTATGTGTATATATCCTTAGGAATCAAACACAGCAGCAGCCTTTGTTGCTCCACTGGTGTTGAAACCATTGGTAACCAACCTTGAGAATAAACCACTTATGATAAATATTTAGTTTCAGCAAAAGACTGTCACACCGAATGTATCATATATCCCACAATTTTCCTATAGGTCTCAGAAATTTTAGTCTGTCCCAGAGCTAGTATTTTGCTCACCTCGTAAGGCCTGTGGGATTCCTGGACTCTACTCAGAAGCCAGCAGCCAAGCAAAGCCTTCCTGAGATATGTGAGAATTACCAACACTTCAGTACACTAGTAGTACCATAGACACTATCATCCTGGTGCTAAGAGCTGCATTTCTGATGGGATGTTTCCATCCATCCCAGAATAAGAGATCCAGGTACCCTGAGACTTCCTTCCAATCAATCTATGACAGTGCTCCAACTGAGGATATGGATCTTTTGATACATATTGAATTGAAGTATGCATCATATTCCAGATGATCGCCTCACAACTTCAGGCACCTGACCCGCTCTCCCTTATAACCCGAAATTGCTGCTAGCAATGCTGGCTCTTTGCTGAGTTGAATAATTTAAAATATAAGACTGTAAAGGTCAATTATCCAGAATAACCCCCGCTCAAGACATTCCATGATATGTGTGATTGGGCAGGCCACTGAGTTCCAACAGTCCTTAACACTTTTGGGGTGTGTGGAATATTATGGGATAGACATGGAACATATATGTAGTTTCCACCATATTTCCCTATCCTGACTTCCAAGTTTACCAAACTGCTTAAGGAAAGCAAGCCCAGCATTCCAAAACACTCAAAAGGCATTAAAACAAAACAAAACAAAACAAAACAAAACAAAACAAAACTCAAAGATGATCTATCCTGCATTTATTCTAACACATCCTGACTTTCAGGGTCTTTCCTCCCCCAAGCATAGTTCCTAAACACAGGGTGGAGGAATGTCTCTCAAAGTATGATCTGGGGACCAAATTACATCAGATTCACTTGAAGTTCTTGTTTAACATGATTACTCCTGGGCTCAACTCCAGAGCTACTGAATCAGATTCACTGAAGATGGGCTCAGGAACATGCAATTTAAATAAGCACCTCAAGTTATTTTTATATGCAGTAAAATTTGAAAACTATAGCTGTGGCAGCATCCTTCCTAACTCAGCTCTGACTCAACATTTTCACAAACTTATTCTGCAAATTCTCCACACTCTATCCCCTACCCCTACTCAATTACCCAGTCAGTTATGTCATATGTGATGGAAAGTTCTTGAACATTAAAGCAACACAGATTCTGAAAGCATTATTTGGAAGAGGACCATGTTTCCAATAATGACAACAACAGGCTTTTGCAACTGAGAGCAACCTCCAACCCAAAGACTAAGCCAAATATCCACTCATTGGTTCTAAGTCCCTCCTGCTGCCATATATAGTTAGATAGGGCAGAAAAAACTCTTGGTAGCTAGGAACTCAGAAAGACTGGCAGAGCTGGGAGTATTTAATACCAGCAAGCAGCTGGAGGAAATGTGATTGGGTATTTAGAGCAAGGTATGGTGTTAGAAGAGGTGAGACAGAGGAATGAAGAGACACTAAGGACAGTTTAGGGCAGAAAGAAGGCACTGAATTCAAGGAACAGAAGAATTCAAAGAACAAGCTAACACAGAAAAAGAAGGCCATATTGACACACATATCAAAACACCATAAGATAGACAATTGTGTGATATTGATCAAGGCAGAGGAGTTTGTCATTTAGGCAGTCCTGTATTATAGCTTTTAACCCAGTGAGCTATAATGTCTCATGAAGTGAGGGAGTCTTCTGGTAGCTAAATGCCTGTAAGTATACACCATGATTTATATCTGCCTTCTATTCAAAGTACCCACTATATTAAGCCAGGCCAGAAACCAAATCCAAACCTCAGAAGAAAGAATTCATAAGCTCATGTCGCTGAAAGTTTCCTGGGCAGTCCTTGCTTCAGGTTCAGCAGGATTGAGATGCTCATCAGAGATAGGGATTTATATTCATCTCTCAGACAGACATTCTTCCTGTAGTCAATGAAATGACAGTTGATGGATAACATCTATCCCACCGACTTAGTCCACCCAGAAGTAATAGAACCATCTTTGCTGACAGCTCTGAGACAAATGTCCTGGGGAGCCTCTCCATCAGCCCAACTTGGGGCATATGTGCACTCATTTAGGGTAGGGGCAGTTATAGTACAAGGCAGGGTGACAAGGTCATCCCAGTTTGCCTGGGATTCATCCAGTTTTAAAACTGAAAGTCCTAGGTCCCAGGAAAACCCCTCAGTTCCAAGCAAACCAGGAAGTCTGGTCACCCTAGGTGGAGTCAGCCTTACTTTTTTCGTCTGGAATGAGTTCTCCACAGGAAAGAGCACTTCTGTTACAAGATGAAGAGGTGAGAGGGGCTGAAGCAGGGGGAGTATTCACTTCACCCAGGCCAGATCTATCTGATGCCTGGGTAGAAGTGTGGGAAGAGGCCCAACCTGCCCCTTTCTTGATTGTCCTTTGGATCAGCCTAGGCCTATGTGACTAGACAAGGCTACCATTTCCTAGTGCTTCACTCCTCATCAAGTTCACCCAGGGCCCGAGGTTTCTCTCTCAGGATTCTTTGTACCCCCTCCTGGACCTAACCTACTCCTGGTTCCTGGCCTTGATCTGACTCTCTCCTCTGTGACATGATAGCTTGCTCTTTGGCTTTGGTTCCTGTGCTCACCCTGGTTTCTGGCTTCTGTATCTTTTTACCTCATAGTTACTCTGATCTGTCTGGTCTTCTGATGCCACTGCTGCATCAAGCTTGGATTTGGCCTGATATTTTATTGTAATTTTATTTGAGACAGGGTCTTGCTCTGTCACCCAGGCTAGGGTGTGGTGGTACATCACAGCTCACTACAGCCTTGACCTTCCAGGCTCAAGCAATCCTCCCATCTTAGCCTACCTAGTAGCTGAAACCACAGGTGTGTGCCACAATGTCAGTTAATCTTTTTTTATTTTTTGCAGAGGCAGAGTCTCACTATGTTGCCCAGGCTGATCTTGAACTCCTGGACTTAAGGGATCATCCTGCTTCAGCCTTCCAAAGTGATGGAATTAGGGGCATGAGCCACCACGTCCAGGGGCCTGATACTCTTTCACTAGGGTCTTTGTGGCTATTTGCAGCTAAGATTTGTCAGTGCCTCCCTACTCACGCAGTTCACCACTGCCCCCACCTGTTTCTAGGTGGAATTCAATATTGGTGTCCATCAAAATCTGTGCTAAATATTGAGGTGGGAGCTTAATCCTTATACTCACGGCTCCCCCATTCCCCTACCTTACAATTCTGCAATGTAGGTACTTTTACTCCCATTTCACAAATGAGGACACTGAAACTTAGGGGAGTGAAGTAACTTGCCCAAATTCATAAAACCAGTCAAATTGGAAGTTAGAACTCACACTTTTGAGCTCTTTCGACTGCACCATGATGACTTGATCAGGTAACATGATGGTAGTAACTAGTTCAAGTAGCAAGGACACAAATGGTAACTTCTAAAGACTGTTATTTTTTAAAGTGCTCTCAATGTATATATATATCCTTGTATTTTTGCCACTCAATAATGTCAAATATGTGATGTTTTTTAGAATTTTTAAACTAGTTTCTACTACAATTTAAACAGTAAATTATTTTAAGATACGTTTTTTAAACTATGTTCCAATAGCTAATAGGACAGCTTCTAGCCCTATAATTCTACATTGATTCACTCTCAATTATGAATATTATACAATTTCCCCTCATGAGCCAAATATTGTTCTAAACAAGTAGTTCTCAGTGTGTGGCTAGTGACTTTCAGGGTTTGTGAGCTCTTTTCCAATAATATTGATGTTATTTGCTTTTTCACTCTCATTGCTCACAACTGCATAGTGGAGGTTTCCAGAAGCTACATGATCTGAGATTTTGTAACAGATTGACTGCGAAAGCAGTATGCGAATCCTAAATGATTTCCCTTAAGTCAGACATTGGTTTTTTTAAAAAAAATGTAAAACCATGTCATGTTCCTCACTACAGTTTTGTTTCATAAGATATGAGTATCTTTATAAAACATGTTTTGTGTTAACATGTAATAAGTCTATTATTATTTCAAAATTAATAAATGTTTTAAATTTCTGAATTTTAATTTTTAATATGATTAACATCAATTGTTGTAACTCACATAAATAAAAACTTCTTGGGGTCCTCAGTAATTTTTAAGAGTACGAAGGAAACCAGAAAGTTTGAGAATAGCTGTTTCTAATCAAAAGATCTTTGTGGTGAAACTCTAAATTAAAAGCTACCATTAAATATGCTTCAATATTATTATCACCAAAAAACCCAATAACTTGTGATGAGAAACACCTGTCAGTCACTCATGGCTATTCATCAAGATACATTGTAGCTTACACTTGACTCCCTGTATTAGTGGCTCTAACAAAACTATTAATGCTTAGCAACTCATTTAAATTAGAGGTAGAAAACACCAACAGGAATAAAATTAGTGAGCAAAATAAAGACTGTTTAGGAAGTCTTGAAGAAATAAACTTTTATTTCATTAAATGGAACATCCAGTTGGAAAATTCTAAATGACAATCTGAAGAATTGAGGCATTCAAAACAAGGATTGCAGATGAATTAAATAAGCAATTCAGTTGAATTAGGAATAAGTAAAAATGATAAGTGAGGAATTAAAGATATAAAGTGCACCTGGAGGAATGAGAAACATCTACAACTGAAGAACACAAAGATCTCATGTGCAATCATCTTGTTTATTTTCTCCTCTCCATTCTCTGATCTGCAACTTTAGAAAAGCCTAAAGTCTTCTAAAGTTTACTTTACCTTTGAACTCCATCAAGGGGCTGCTGAAATAGTTCTAAATGACAATTGTAACCATGATTAAACTTGTGAAAAAGAGTTTCGTGTGGGAAGGGCGACAGTGATTTCTTTAAAATCATTTTTGCTCAAGTATCTTTTGTAACTCAACCAGCTTTGATTAGTAAAAGGAAATTGGCATCATTTCAGGGGCTATTTCCTAGGGTCTCTATACTGAATAAGAGTCATAACTGTTCTGTCATTTCACAACTCACACTTGTTGAGTAACCACTACATGGAAGGAGCACTCCTGAGACCCGAGGCCCGGAGAAAACTGAGAGAGGGGCCCTGCAACTGGGAGCTGCCCAGTCTAGCGGAGAAGATAACGGTGAGGCTCAGAATGACAAAGTGAATCTTTCCCATTGATTTAATTGTATGCCATTTTACTTTTCCTCGTTGGTTTCTCTGCCTTCCCTTTCTCAAACAAACCAAAAAGTCCACAGTCTGCTAATGTGTTCATTTACTAAATTAAAACCAAATAAAAAGAATTCATTTTGAAAATTTTACTACACCTGTTTAGTTTATAGAAGTCACTCTGAGATGCCATAAAACCTGAGCTGGAAACTCATTTGCTTATCACCAGTCTTCAAGTCTTCACACAATTTAAGTAATTTTCTGAGGACAGTGATGATTTTTGTTGGACCAGAAATTAAGAAGATTGATAGAGGGAGGGAGAATGAGAGGACTTTTATTTCAACTGTTAGGATAGTGTTAGTCCGAACTGCACCATTTTGTAAGTCCCTTGCCATTTCGCAGGCTTGGTCAGAGTGAAACATTCCACAGGGGTTTGGGCCATGACCAAATGACCACAAGACACAAGAACATCCTTATCCTACTCTGCCAGGCAAAGGCCCAACTGAAGGAACGTCCCTATCATATCCCGCTGAGCAAAGGTTCAAAGAACATCCTATCACATCCCACCAGAAAAAGGGCCAAACCACCTGATCATAAGAACATCTTATCAATATCCTGCTGGGCAGAAAGCCATACCACCCAGACCGCTGTTTCCCTCCCCTAGACCTATAAACTACCCCAGCCTGGAAGCAGCAGTGAGCTCTGGCATGAAGTGGGTCCCCCACCTCCACAGGTCTTGTGCTGGAAATAACACTTGTACTGCTGAAGAGCTAACAACTCTTTCTTTGTCCTTCTTTAACCCTTGCTTTTCCTTCAGAACATAACAGATGTATCTTGGGAGACAGAAAAACTGGCTTCCCCCACCTCTGCAGGTCTTGTGCTGGAAAAAATATCTGCATTACCAAAGAGCTTCCAACTCTCTCTCGCTTTCTTTAACCATCCCCTTCCCTTCAAAACCTAACAGATATATCTTGAGAGTGTAGAAAAACTGGCTTTGAAGAAAAGCAGGAAGAGTATAGCTTTGAGTTTTTTGTACCATCTTTAATAGTAACCCTTGGATATTTGCCTTAGATTTCATAGCTTTAACATAGTAGTACATTTAATTAGAGATATTCAGTATCTATTTATTCCAATGCTCTACTAAAGTTGTGTCTGGAAAACACGAAAGCAATAAAATACAGGCCTTTGCCTTCTGGGCATTTGAAGATATTTAGGAAGGAAAAAAAGATACCTAACAAAATGGTTAAACAAAGCAATCCATCAAAAAAAAAAAAAGAAGAAGAAAAAGAAAGAAAGAAAATGGAGTCTGCCCTCCACTTAGCCAGTTGTTTCACCAGAAGATAGCTCCACATTTAGAAAACCTCTCAATTCAACAGGTTAACATTCTTGGACACATGGAAACACATATTTTTAAAGTAAACATTTAAATGTTTGCATGTCTGAAGACAAAAAAGTCATGTCAGAGGATCTGGTTATAAACCAAGATTGAGGGGACCTTTCTTGTGTGGCAGAAATCCCTCGAATATTACACAAGCATAGCTCCAGTCATCCTCATTATCATAGTTCTAAGGTCACATGGATTCTCTAGCTTGTGGAAGTGTTAAATATCAGCAGATTCCCCACAAATTAACACATTCATGGGTTAATTCTAAAGTGGGTATAACCCTAGAGATGTCTCATTTCACCTCCAAACAGTGACAGGTACATATAAGGCAACCTCCTCAAAAATCGATCAAGTTTTCAAAGACCCTATTGAAATGAGGACTACTAGTTTCCCCCTCATTATCCATTTCCATTTCTTCTGTAGTAATAAAACCCCATTTTAAAATGAAAATAGGGCTGCCTTAAATTAACATTAAAATTTCCAGCCTCTCTTGCAGCTATCTGTGGATTTGTGACTAAGTTCTGGCTCATGGAACATGCTTATATATGAAATTTCCTCCTTTCCTTTACCCCTCTTTGCTGGCTGGCTGAAATGCAGATGTGATGACTTGAGCTGAACCATAAGGTGACCTTCCTAATAGAGGCCACACGTAGCAAAGCAACAAGATTTTATTTTTAAAGTCTGGGTTCCTGACACCTTGCTAACCCAGACTACTACCTCCCAACTTTGTATAAGGTATAAATAAACTTCTACCTCTATAAAGTCATGATTATTTCTGGTTTTCTGTCACCAAATTAAAACCAAATATTAATTTAAATTCTAAATGAAAAAATTAAAAACAACTACCTAGAACTGCATACTTGAAATGGTAGCCACATGTGTCTTTAGCACTTCAAATGTGGCTAGACTGAATTTAGGTGTGTTGTAAGTATAAAATACACACTGTATTTTAAAGGCTTAGTATGAAAAAAAGACTAAAATAGCTCATTAGTAATTGTTAATATTTATTACATGTTGAAATAATATTGTCTTTTGTTGGGTTAAAATATTTGTTAAAACTAACCTCATATATCTTTACTTTTAATGTGGCTAATAAAACATCTAGAATTATTTCTATGGAACAACAATTGATCTAGAATATAAACTTTTTAATATAGATATCAAGTCAGTAGCTGTCTTCACTGAAGATCAAAAAGAACAAAGAAGGCAGACACTATAGCATTCCAGATTTAGGTTACGTATGGGGTGAATGTCCTGACAGCAGGTATTTTTTAAATGAGAATAGAAGATTGTTAATATATCTTCCAAAGAAAGTGTATCTTGGATGAACTTCCATTCACAATTGCTTCAAAGAGAATAAAATACCTAGGAATCCAACTTACAAGGGATGTAAAGGACCTCTTCAAGGAGAACTACAAACCACTGCTCAGTGAAATAAAAGAGGACACAAACAAATGGAAGAACATACAATGCTCATGGATAGGAAGAATCAATATCGTGAAAATGGCCATACTGCCCAAGGTTATTTATAGATTCAATGCCATCCCCATCAAGCTACCAATGAGTTTCTTCACAGAATTGGAAAAAACTGCTTTAAAGTTCATATGGAACCAAAAAAGAGCCCGCATTGCCAAGACAATCCTAAGTCAAAAGGACAAAGCTGGAGGCGTCACGCTACCTGACTTCAAACTATACTACAAGGCTACAGTAACCAAAACAGCATGGTACTGGTACCAAAACAGAGATATAGACCAATGGAACAGAACAGAGTCCTCAGAAATAATACCACACATCTACAGCCATCTGATCTTTGACAAACCTGAGAGAAACAAGAAATGGGGAAAGGATTCCCTATTTAATAAATGGTGCTGGGAAAATTGGCTAGCCATAAGTAGAAAGCTGAAACTGGATCCTTTCCTTACCCCTTATACGAAGATTAATTCAAGATGGATTAGAGACTTAAATGTTAGACCTAATACCATAAAAACCCTAGAAGAAAATCTAGGTAGTACCATTCAGGACATAGGCATGGGCAAGGACTTCATGTCTAAAACACCAAAAGCAACGGCAGCAAAAGCCAAAATTGACAAATGGGATCTAATTAAACTAAAGAGCTTTTGCACAGCAAAAGAAACTACCATCAGAGTGAACAGGCAACCTACAGAATGGGAGAAAATTTTTGCAACCTACTCATCTGACAAAGGGCTAATATCCAGAATCTACAAAGAACTCAAACAAATATACAAGAAAAAAACAAACAACCCCATCAAAAAGTGGGCAAAGGATATGAACAGACATTTCTCAAAAGAAGACATTCATACAGCCAACAGACACATGAAAAAATGCTCATCATCACTCGCCATCAGAGAAATGCAAATCAAAACCACAATGAGATACCATCTCACACCAGTTAGAATGGCAATCATTAAGAAGTCAGGAAACAACAGGTGTTGGAGAGGATGTGGAGAAATAGGAACACTTTTACACTGTTGGTGGGATTGTAAACTAGTTCAACCATTATGGAAAACAGTATGGCAATTCCTCAAGGATCTAGAACTAGATGTACCATATGACCCAGCCATCCCACTACTGGGTATATACCCAAAGGATTATAAATTATTCTACTACAAAGACACATGCACACGTATGTTTATTGCGGCACTATTCACAATAGCAAAGACTTGGAATCAACCCAAATGTCCATCTGTGACAGACTGGATTAAGAAAATGTGGCACATATACACCATGGAATACTATGCAGCCATAAAAAAGGATGAGTTTGCGTCCTTTGTAGGGACATGGATGCAGCTGGAAACCATCATTCTTAGCAAACTATCACAAGAAGAGAAAACCAAACACCGCATGTTCTCACTCATAGGTGGGAACTGAACAATGAGATCACTTGGGCTCGGGAAGGGCAACATCACACACTGGGGCCTATCATGGGGAGGGGGGAGGGGGGAGGGATTGCATTGGGGAGTTATACATGATATAAATGATGAATTGAGGGGTGCTGACGAGTTGATAGGTGCAGCACACCAACATGGCACAAATATACATATGTAACAAACCTGCACGTTATGCACATGTACCCTAGAACTTAAAGTATAATAAAAAATAAAAATAAAAATAAAAAAAAAAAGAAAGTGTATCTTGGATAATTTTAAGTGTAATTGTTTTAAGATAAAAATTAAATTAGTGTACAATGTCCCCAAAACACAATTTTAAAACTATGATAATTCATACAAAATCTACTATATTAAGTAAAATTCTTATATGTATATATAAATACATATATACAAATGCAAATACATATGATATATTCTATTATACATATATAAAATAAGCTTTTATTGTATTTACTATTATTTTCAAGGGCATTAATGGCGTTCTTATTTTTGATGTCATGGGTCTGATTTAAGAAGTTTATCTAAAGTTATTTGGAATTTAGTAGTCTGCTTGGCTAAGTTCATCTTGTATTTGCACAATTAAATTCTATTTCTCAATGGCAGGATTTGCAGGTTGGCTCATGTAATGATCATTCTGGTATGGCTAGCAAAATGGGGCTAGCCACACTAATAATTGTTTCAAAGCTCTCTATGTTTAATAACAGTGATGCATCTCTTTCCCAAGACTTCTTGTCAAGTGCACAGATATACAAATGAGCCATGGTTTGTAAAGCAAGTGTTTCTGTGTAGGCTGGCTCTAATTTCTACAGATACATTTTTGTATACATCTAAGAAATGGGTATGCAGCAAAGTATTGCAAACTTTTACTTTTCCAAATGAAAAGGAATTCATTATTTTGACTAATGGAATATTCTGGTTTTTTGAATGTCAATATGCATTTCAAGTTTCAATATTTGGATTATATAAAAATACAGTTAACTCAAGTACAGAGTCAGGCTTTAGAAAGCAAATAATAGCCCCCCACCCCTGCTTTTTTCCTTCCAAGCTTGAAACCAACTGGGAATAAGACATGAGGCAGATAAATGGAGATTTTTTAAAATCAGCTTTATTACTGAAAAAGTCATTGGGAAAATATGACTGTAAATCTGTAGAGAAAAGGGCTCACTAACATTCTTTACTCCCACTAGAACTTGCAACAGCCCACAGGAGAGAAAGTTTGGGTTTGTGCAGGAGATTCACTTAGGCAAAATTGCTCCCTCCCACTACTCATCCGGGGCACAAACAGATGAAAACAGAAGAAAATCCCCAGTATTTTTAGTCTTATAGTAGATTAGCTTCTCCAAGTCAAGAAACGTGGGCCAATGAAGTCTCACATTGACTCTATTAATTTCTCAAATATTTTATAGTAAAATGCTACAGATAGAAAAAGAATGAGGATAAATCTCCGTGGTACAAAGTCAAAGCAGTACTACTGGTTTAGGGGTCTGTAGGGTAACACCCTCCCTACATATTGTGGTTTAAGTAAGGCTGGTTACAGTGGACATCTGCTGTTTTTGCCTTCCTAGCACTCCACATTTCTGGTGAGAACACCTTAGTTCTCCTTCATGAAATTCACCCTCTTCCTCTTATAGTACATGGGATTCTGATGGGACTGACCCCACCCCTCAGCCCAGGTCAATCAGAGCATTCTGTTGAGTATCTGATCCACATTAGACCAACCAGCCTGAATCCTAGAACTACTGGGAAAAGGGCATCCTCTAGGGTTTAAAGAAAGGCAGAATGTAATCCTGGAACTACCTGGAGATGTTCCTTTCCAAAAATAAAGCCAAAAAATAAATCAGAATGATGGAAACCTTCGGAGTCCTAATATTTCACTTGAATAAATCCTGGATCTACATTTTTATCCAAAGCCAATCCTACTCCTTGAAATTAACCTGTTGCTTATGAAAGTCAATGGGTTTTTTAAAAATTTCTTAAACTTTTTTGAATTAGGTTTTCTTCACTTAACTTCAAAAAATCTAGACTAATAAATAAATTCTCTCTCTCTCTCTCTCTCACACACACACACCCCTCTTTCACAAATTTGTCACACAGCTGGAAATTGTACCACAAGAGCACTCCTAGAAGTTACACATTGTCAATTAGGACATCTTACTGTAAAGTCATTTACTAGCTTTGGGGGAAAAACGAACAGTGGGAAAATGAACATTTTTATCAAGGATACTTGAATTTTTCTAAGTCAAGTTAAAGGATAAAGAGGCTAATTTCTTCTTCATTGAATCAGCTTCTAGTTAAAGGTTGATAATTAACCAGGGTATTTCAAATAGGACTGATTACTAAACGCATCTGGGGAACTTTTTAAAACATAAGTTTATAAACCTCTGTCTAAATCTACTTAATGATATTCTCTGGGTTATATTCTTAGAAACTTAAATTTCTACAAGTTGCAAGTGATTAAATAATCAGATAGGCTTGCAAAATATTGGTCTAAACTGAGCTGGTGATAATGCACTCTGATAGTATCCATTCACTCACTTATTCATTAAGCCATTATTTTTAGGTTTCTATTTTGCTAATGCCACAGAAATGCAAGTATGAATAACATATGGCCCTGACTCACTAAAGAGCTCACAGCCTGGTTCAAGAGACTGACCCTATGGGCTCTATGGAAGCATGAGTCAAGATCTGAGTGGACAAGTTCGGAAGGGAAAAAGGCTCACCCTGCAGGGGTCTATTGAGAGAAAGTTTTGAAACAGAGGACATAGTTGAAAAGGAGATATAGAGATAAGCTGGTGGGAAAGGGAAAAAGAAAAGCATTGAGGCCTAGGGACTAGTGGATACGAAAGGGTAGTGTGGTGAAAAGCCTTGGAATGCTCTGAAAATTATGAGTTTGCTGTGAATGAAGGAATTTCTGCAAAGTGGGATGTGGGAGATGAGGAAGTAAGACAGGTAATTAGGCCTTTGACCTATGAAATGCTCAGAATTTGGGTTTTCTTGTGTGCCTGCTATAGTGTGTCTCCTCCAAATCTCATGTTAAAATTTGATCCCCAGTGTTGGAGGTTGGGCCTAATGTGAAGTGTTTGGGTCACAGGGTAGACCTTTCATGAATAGATTAATGCCTTCCCTGAGGGGAAAGGTGAGCGAGTCCTCTATTAGTTCCCATGAGAACTGATGGTTATAAAAGAGCCTAGAACCTCCATGCTCCTTCTTGCTTCTCTCTCACCACGTGGTCTCTGCACATACCAGCTCCACTGTGCCTTACACCATGAGCAGCCTGAGGCCCTCACCAGAAGTAGATGCAGGCACCATGCTTCTCAGACAGCCTGCAGAACCATGAGCCAAATAAACTTCTTTTATTTATAAATTACCCAGCCTCAGGTATTGTTTTACAGCAACACTAAACAGACCAAAACACTGTCTTCACTGGTTATGTATCATCCACTGATCAACCCAGGTTACTCTCTTACTTTCCTCATGAAGTCACATTCCTTCCTAGCTTAAATTGCAAGGCCATATTGACCTCCACATGGTTACATCCTCAACACTTCTGCCCCTTTTATACTTTGCTGCATACATTTGGTTAAATCCCATCCTTGGTTAAATCTAACTCTCCCAGTCCTCTGTACTAGTCATACACACAGTTAAAGGTGGGTGGAGAAAAATCATAACCATACTGACTGGTCTCACCTTACATTCCTGATCGTTAAACTCACTAGAGAGTAATGCAGCCAGGCAATCATATTCTGTTGACCTAGTCCATTAATTCTCCCATTTTCCTGGACCATTAAATTACACTTTTTCTTCTGTCATCAAACCTCCACCTTCTTTAACATTCTCATTCTCAGATGACCTTGCTTTCTACTTCACTGAGAAAACTGAGGCCACAAGAAGAGGGCTTCTACACACTACCACCACCACCACCACCACCACCACATATATCTACCTATCTGCTTCTGTGCCCATTGACTGTCCTCTTTCCTGTCCAAGCTCTGAGATAAAGCTAACCCTGTGTCCTGTGCACACCCATCTTCTGTCAATTTCTCAAGGACATTGCTCCAAAAACTCTCCCTCTATACTGAATAATTTTTGTTCCCTATTGGATCACTACCATTAGCATAAAAGCATCTTCTTATTCTTCCATATTAAAAAATACCCCCATGACCCTACTCCTCTCTAGCATCTGCCCCATTTCTCTTCCTCCTTTACAGCAAATCTCCCTGAAAGAGCTGCCTTTAATACCCATGGTCTCCAATTCATCTTCTTCCATTCTTCTTGAATCCCCTCTATAGAAACTGTTCTTTTCAGCAGCATCAGTGACCTCAATTCTTAGTTCTCATCTTCCTTGACCTATTATCACTCAATTTTCTTCATTTGGCTTCTAGAACACCACACTTTCCTGGATTTTATCTCACCTTTCTGGCTAGGACTCAGTCTTCACTGGTTCCTTATCATCTCTCTGACCTTTAAATATTCAAGTTCCCCAGAATTCAGTCTTCAACCTCTTCTATTTTCTACCCATACTCATTCTTTTGGCAATTTCATCCAGTTTCATTAATCTTTATATTAATGGACCCAAATTTATATTTCCAGCCTGGAACTCACCCATGAACTCCAGACTAGTATGTTCAACTTCCTACTTAACATCTCCATTTGCATTCCAAATAGAATCTCAAACCTAACGTATCTGAGAGCAAGCTCTACTGTCATCCCACCCACTAAACCCTGTTCCCTTTACAGCTTTCCCATTTTGGAAAATGCCAACTCCTTTTTCCAATTGCTCTGACCAAAGCCTTAGAATCCTCTTTCTTTCACACCTCCCAACAAAAGCCTCATAAAACCTGCTGACAGCATCTTCAAAATAGATGTAGAATCCAAACACCTCTCACCTCCTCTGCTGTTACCATCTTCATCCAAGCTACCAAGAACTCAAGTATTACAATAGCCTCATGACCTAGGATGACCACATATCTTGGTTGCCCTGTAAAGTCCATGTTTTTGCTTTTTGTCCTGGATTAGTGCTTTCCTTTCTTCCTTTCTTTCCTTTTCTTTTTCTTTTCTTTTTTTTTTTTTTTTTTTTTGAGACAGAGTTTCACTCTTGTTGCAATAGCATGATCTTGGTTCATTGCGACCTCCGCCTCCCGGGTTCAATTGATTCTCCTGCCTCAGCCTCCCGAGTAGCAGGGATTATAGGTGCATACCACCACGCCCACCTAATTTTTTGTATTTTTAGTAGAAACAGGGTTTCACCACGTTAGCCAGGCTGCTCTTGAAGTCCTGACCTCAGGTGATCTGCCTGCCTCGGCCTCCCAAAGTCCTGGGACTACAGGCTTGAGCCACTGTGCCCGCCCAATGCTTTCCTTTCTTGCAGTGAGCTGAGATCCGGCCACTGCACTCCAGCCTGGGTGACAGAGTGAGACTCCGTCTCAAAAAAAAAAAAAAAAAAAAAAAAAAAAAAAAAAAAAAAAAAAAAAAAAAAAAAAAAAAAAAGATGTCCCACTTAAATGACATTATATGACTACTCTACTCATAACTCTTCTTCTGCTATTGCCCTGCTTCTAACTGTCCTTTACACACAAGTCAGAGCAATCATTTGAAAGTCAACTCAGATAAAGTCATTCCTCTTCTCAAAAATCTTCCAGTAACTCCCAGTTGCCCTCAGAGTAAAAGATAATATCCATATAAGAGCCATATGACAGCCTATAAGTACCTATGTGATCCGGCCTCCAATTTCTCCTCTGACCTACTCTCCTGTGACTTGAAAACTTGCTGCTCTGGCACATTCCTATTACAGAGTTTTTTTTTGTTTTTGTTTTTGTTTTTTTGTTACATGAATAAGTTCTTTAGTGGTGATTTGTGAGATTTTGGTGCACCCATCACCCATGTACACACTGCATCATATTTGTAGTCTTTTATCCATCATCCCCTTCCCACTTGTCCCCTCAAATCCCCAAAGTCCATTATATCATTCTTATGCCTTTGTGTCCTCACAGCTTATCTCCCACCTATCAGTGAGACCATACAATGATGTTTCGTTTTCCATTCCTGAGTTACATCACTTAAAATAAAAGTCTCCAATCTCATCCAGGTCACTGCAAATGCTGTTAATTCATTCCTTTTTACGGCTGCATAGTATTCTATCATATATATATATACACACACACATTATATATATAACTGTGATATATATAACTGTGATTATACATACATATGTGATTATACATGTGTGTTTATTATATGTATAATATATATATCATAGTGATTATTTTATATATATATATCTCTCTCTCTCACAGTTTTTTATCCACTCATTGATTGATGGACATTTGCGTTAGTTCCATGATTTTGCAATTGTGAATTGTGCTGCTATAAATATGCATGTGCAAGTTTCTTTTTCGAGTAATGACTTCTTTTCCTCTGGGTAGACACCCAGTAGGGGGATTGCTGGATCCAATGTTAGTTCTACTTTTAGTTCTTTAAGGAATCTCCACCCTGTTTTCCATAGTGACTTGTTTACATTCCCACCAGCAGTGTAGAAGTGTTACCTGTTCACCATATCCACGTCAACATCTACTGTTTTCTGATTTTTTGATTATGGCCGTTCTCGCAGGAGTAAGGTGGTATGGCATTGTGGTTTTGATGTGCATTTCCCTGATCATTAGTGATGTTGAGCACTTTTTCATATGTTTGTTGGCCATTCATACATCTTCTTTCAGGAATTTTCCATTCATGTCCTTAGCCCACTTTTTGATGGGATTGTGTTTTTTTTTTCTTACTGATTTGAGTTCATTGTAGATTCTGGATATTAGTCCTTGGTCAAATGTACATATTGTGAAGATTTTCTCCCACTCTGTGGGTTGTCTGTTTACTCTGCTGACTGTTCCTTTTGCCATGCAAAAGCCCTTTAGTTTAATTAGGTTACAGCTGTTTATCTTTGTTTTTATTACCTTTGCTTTTGGGTTCTTGGTCATGAAATCCTTTGCCCAA
The DNA here is from genome assembly GCF_001698545.2 of Rhinopithecus bieti. Classification (NCBI taxonomy): domain Eukaryota; kingdom Metazoa; phylum Chordata; class Mammalia; order Primates; family Cercopithecidae; genus Rhinopithecus; species Rhinopithecus bieti. The sequence continues at coordinate 238,935 of NW_016825978.1, forward strand.
GCCAATGTCTAGATGTGTTTTCCAATGTTATCTTCTAGAATTTTTATAGTTTCACGTCTTAGGTTTAAGTCCTTAATCCATTTTGAGTTGGTTTTTGTACAAGGTGAAAGATGAGGACCCAGTTTAATACTCCTACATGTGGCTAGCCAATTATCCCAGCACCATGTGTTGAAAAGGGTGTCCTTTCCCCACTTTATGTTTTTGCTGGCTTTGTTGAAGATCAGTTGGCTGTAAGTATTTGGGTTTATTTATGTGTTCTCTATTCTGTTACAGAGGTTTTGCACTTGCTTTTCCTTCTTCCTGTCTGCTCTTCCCTCAGACATCATTATGGCTCATACTTAACCTCTTCCCAGTCATTACTCAAGCATCATCTCCTGATTGTGGCCTTTCCTCCTGGACATCCAATTTAAAGTTACACAAACATAGACACACTTCCTATCTTTCTCTGCTTTACTTTTGTTCTTAGCACTTATCATTATCCAGCCTGCTACATATAATGTATTATCATCTCTTCATTAGAATGTAAATTATATAAAAGCAGACATTTTTACCTGTTCTGTTTACTGCTGTATTCCTACTGCCTAGAATAGTGCTTGGCATGCATAGAAGTTCACTAAATATTTGCTAAATGAATGAAGGTACAAAAGAATGAACATGCAAATGATTATGTTCCATATTTGATAGTATACCATGTGCAATAATATACCAATAGAGGTATATTAAAGCATGTCTTTATCAGATTTGGTTTTTAGGAAACAATGATAAGCTAGTGGGAAGAGATTAGTGGCTTTTGCAAATAGTTTAAAGGCAGTTGCAAAAGATGTTGCATCCTGAACTAAGACAGTGGTGGTAAGAACAGAGAGAAGTACATGAGCTGGACTAGTTGGGAAAGGGGCTAGGAAAGTCAAAAGGTAGTAAGGGTGTGTGAGGATTGTGGGTTAATACTACTTAATGCCAGAGGTGGGCAGAAAAGTTTGGCCAGCCAAGGAGTAGAAAGAGGTACCTACAAGTGGAAGTTCAGCCCCCATGGCCATTGTAACTATCCTCACTCCTTTCCCTCTGTGTAAATGCCAGACAAACAAGAAAGAAGAGCATCTGAGAGCCACATATCACTGTAAAAATGCTTTAAGATTGTGTTTACTCTTCTACTTATTAGCTATAACTGTGAAGTGACAGGAGCTACTTAACTATTAGAAGCTGGAAATGAGAAAAACAAAATAAATCTAGACTGATGTAGAAGAACGCTCACTTTTTTTTTGACTATTTTATTAAAGAATACGCATATCAAGGTATGTATATAGCATACACATTCACGGATAAAAAATATCACATTTATGGAAAGAGAAAGCGTGAAAGGTGCCATTAGAGCCAAAAGAAGCTGGTCAGCTTCGTTGTCATAGATGCCAGCCTCCCAAACCTTACTCCTTCCTTCTGCCAGTCTTAAATCCCACCTAAAGAGTCCATGTGGAAAGCCCTGTGAATTCTGGGGCTACCTCTGGCCTAAACCGTACTACTCAAGGGCTTTTCCATACACGTTCTTCTTAGGTTGTCAGAAGCCCTAATGAGCCCTGCAATAGTTAGCAGTAGTCACCTTCCTCTATTTCACGTTTGACAGGACTACAGCCCATGCAGTAGAGTCTGAATACTGTAAAAGGGCACTGGCAAAGGGGGACCACTAAACTGCATCCAGCACTCCCTCTTCATGCACCCTGATCTTTGTCAGGAGGAGTCTCCTTTCCTTTGCTCAGAGGTGCTGTCCATAAGCTGTGCATTTCCAGACATTTTCCATTTCTACAAAGGTGCTTTCCAGGTTATCAGGGCCCTGACTTATAGAGCCTAAATTGGAATTGTTCCTCATCAATTTGATGTTTTAAAAATGCCACAGATTCTCTAGTTCTGCTTGCATCCTAATTCTGCAACCTTTCCTTATACTAAAAATCTATGGTTCCTATTATCTGATTTTTAACAACTGTTAAACAGATGCTGCAACTTATTAAATTAGAAGCAAGAATCCTACAGGGGAGTCTTTACAATATCCTGAGGTCAAAAAGTGGCAAACAGACTTATTCATTGGAAGCAGTCAAATATTTTCTGGTTGAGAGTCTGGCTCTCAAGTCAGAAGGCCTGAACTCTACTCTGCCACTATTGGCATGACCTTGTGCAAGTTACTTAGTTTCCCTGTTTGTAAAACAGGAATAATGGCAATACATACATTAAGTGTAAATAAGACAAGGCATGAAAATGTGTAGTACCACTCAAGAATCCTTTTCTCAACATTCCCTGCCTCTGCCCAATGGCTGTTTGTGGCAACTGCTGACACCCTTCTCGCTTTTTCTGACCTGCACTTCCCCCTTTTCTTGTCACTGCCCAATTCTCCAAATTCTTGGCTTTGTCCCTCAACTCGAATCTTATTTCTAGCTTTTGGTTGTCAAGTCCTGCTCTGGATCACTTGCTGTATGTATAACTTGGGGTAAAATACTTTCCCCTCCCTAACGGTACCTGTAAACATTTCCTAGGGCTGCTATAACAAATTAGTGGAAACTGGGATTTAAAACAACAGAAATTTATTTTCTCATAGTTCAGGAGGCTAGAAATTCAAAATTAAGATGTTGGCAGGCCATGCTCCCTCTGAAGGCTCTCAGGAAGAATCCTTCTTTGCCTCTTTCAACTTCTGGTGGTGACTGGCAATCCTTAGTATTTCTTGGCTTGCAGTTGCCATCAGTCCAAATCTCTGCCTCTTGTCATCACGTGACCTTCTTCCCTCTGTGGTCTGTGTCTTCACACTGCCTTCTAACAGAGACACCAATCATTGGATTTAGGGCCCACCTTAATCTAGTATCACCTCACCTTAATGGATTACATCTTTAAATACCGTGTTTCCAAATATGATAACATTCTGGAGTTCCAGGTGGATATATCTTTTGGGAAGATACTATTCAATCCAGTGTAGTACCCAATTTCCCTTTGGTAATTATCTGTCCCTTTGCTGCTCTCGCACACGGGAAGCCTAAAGGCTCCTCCCACCAGATCTTTCCTCCCGTCACCCGGCATGATAAGCATGTGTGTGACCTCACCTCAGGTGGGGTATTTGGGGAGGTGATTAGATCACGAGGCCTCAGCTTTCTGTCTGAGTACCTTTAATCTGGAAGCTAGTGATAACAGGATTGAAAAAGAAGTTTGGAATTGAAGGTCCTTCAATAAAATGAAACTCCAAGAATTGTTTATTTGTTCACTGCTGTATTTCCATAGTCTAAAATTGTAAGTGGCAAGTATTTGTTGAGTAGAAGAATAACATACTCGGAGTGGGAAACCACCCTGAATGCTGGCCCTTTAAGTCTTTAGCTGTGGACATTCCTAGCTAAAGCTCATAAATTGGCGACTGGTTTTCTGCATTCTGTGCTGCTTTAGATCTAGGGTTGGCAAACTTTCTCTAAAGGTCCACACAATAAGCATTAGGCTTTGGAGGCAATATGGTTTCTGTTATGCAACTACTTAACTCTGCCATTAAAATGTGCAAACAAATGGATGTGGCTGTGTTCCAATAAAAACTTTGTTAAAAATCAGGTGGCAGGTTAGATTTGACTTCAAGGGCCACGCAATCGCTGCTCTAGACAAATAGTGTTCTTTATGCTTCCTTTCCTATTATTCCCTATTCATCCTTCCCCACTCCTAGCCATTAGAACCTCATTAAGAATGCCACATTTTCCTGACAAAGGTGCACCTACACTGAGAATACAATTTCGCAGTTGCTGAATGGATGGGTTAGTTCTCAAGAGCTCTAGACTGAGGGCCTCCAAAAATACACAAAAAGCCCCCACTATGGCAATGCCCAGAGGAGATGTTAGGGTACCCTAGAACCCCAGATTAGTAGAGCCACCGATGTGCAACTCTGGCCTGGGAAAGCAGCAAGCAAGTGATTCCAACCATGAGAGCTACAGCATGGGCTGTGTCCAACAAAGCCACGGGGCTGGGCCATCTTTTCTCAAGTGCCCAACTCCTGCCTCCATTATTCTCAAGCCTTGAGACTTAATGTTGTTTGCCCTGTTGGGTTTTGAACTTGGGGCCTATTTCTTCATTCATATTTCTCACTTTTTGAATGGGAACATCTATTCTAGTCCGTCTTGTTACATTTTGAAAGCACATAGCTTGCTTGATTTAACAGGTTCACAACTGGAGAGAAATTTGTCTCAGGATGAAATATACCTTGAGTCTCACCGATATCTGATTTAGATACTTAAATGAGTCTCTGGACTTTAGATTTAAATTGATGCTGGAGTGAGTTAAGACTCTGGGGGTTTGGGGGATGGAATGAATGTATTTTGCATGTAAGAAGGACATAAATTTTGGAGGGTCGGGGTGGAATGCTATGGGCTGAATATTTGTGTCTTCCCCAAATTCATATGTTGCAATACTAACCCCCCAGGTGATTAGAAGGTGGGGTGTTTGGGGAGGCGATTAGATCATGAGGGGGCAGAACCTTCCACAGGGATTAGTGCCCTCATAAAAGAGGCCCAAAGGAGCACATTTACCCTTTCTCCTAGGTGAAAACATAGAAAGAAGTCAGCAGTCTGCAACTCAGGAGAGGGCCCTCACAAGAATCTGTGACCATGTTGGCACTCTGATTTTGGACTTCCCAGCCTCCAGAAGTGTGAGAAAATGTCTGTTGTTTATAAGATACCCAGTCTATGATATTTTGTTATAGCAACTTAAATGGAATAAAACAGACTCCTTCTCAACTCCCAAATGCTCCTTTAAGATGATTATTGTTTTGTTTGTTTGTTTTTTAGAAACAGGGTATTGCTTTGTTGCTCAGACTGAAGTGCAATGGCATAATCACAGCTCACTGTAACCTCAAACTCCTGGGCTCAAGTGATCCACCTGCCTCAGCCTTCCTGAGTAGCTGGGACCACAGGCATGTGCAAACATACCTGGCTCATTTTTGTATTTCATTTTGTTAGAGATAGGATGTCACTACGTTGCCCAGGCTTACAATGATCATTATTAACTGTATAATGCTCCTAGTCCCTTCCCAAGATGCCAATATGTTGTTAAACTGTTTGATTCCCTCACAGGATAGTGCATTTATTACTTAAACCAAACTTCATCTATCTCAACTGTTGCCTGTCTTAAAAACGTATTCTTCCTCTATAAGTTACACTTTATTTCTAATTATGGCCTTCATTTTTTTTTTTTATTTGAAGAAGCACTTGTTCAAACTTTTCCATATTTGTAATGACCTGTTTGCTGCTCATCATCCACAGGTCAACTGTCAGACAGAATATACTAACCTGGATGCATATTTCTTTTGCTACATTTCCTAATGACAACCGACTAATCCATCTATCTCATCATATCGATTCACTAATTCCTTCCCCTAAAACAAAGCACTGCACAGAAAACAGAAAATACAGCCTCCACATATATTGCTCCCATGAATCAAAAGGCAAACTCTTTGATCTGTACAGGGAAGATCTCTGAGACAGCTTCCAATGTGTCAGGGAGCAGAGCAAAGCATTCAGTGACTGACAATGGACACTAAGGAAACACAATACAAGTTAGATGCAGAACTCCTCCAACAGGTGACTTTGGCTCAAGGGCTCCCCACCAACCTGGCAGAACATTTCTTTGAACTGTACCATAGTCTGAGGTTCTCTCTATCTAATCCTTCCTTCCTTCTCTCCTTCCTCAGGTATCAGATTTGCACTGTGGTCTGAAGACTTCCTATCTTCTGCTCCTTTGCCCACTATATCTTTTGCAAGTCTAATCTTATCTACTTCTCAGGAGACCCTAACTAATGATTTGACAACCTTTCAACATACACACCATTCTTGCATGCCAAAAAACAAAAAACAAAACAAAACAAAACAAAACAAAACAAAACAAAACACCCTGAAGACTACTTTCTAGAGCCATCTAAAGGTAATCAGTCCTGTGGCATTCTGCTTCCACTTATTCCCTCCATTTAGCTCTACCCTTCACCTCCAGCAACAGAGACAGAGAGCTAGAGTACACAGTGGAAAATGTGCTATATTCCTACTGGCATCCCAGCTAGCTCTCATAGCTGACAATAGGAATCTATGAACTAGATGAATATATAGAAACATGGATAGACCTTAAAACAGCATGGAATAAAAAAGGATCAGAAAAAAATCTATAGCGTGATACCACTTATGAAAATTAAAAATAGACACACAAATAACACTGCCTGTTTTTCAAAGATAAATACATAACTAGAAGTATGTAAGAAACATTAAATATGGTTGGGATAAGGGTGGGGGCTGGATAAAAAAAACTGGAGAAAAAATAAGAGAACGCTCTTGTATAGACCGGTGATGATGATGTGCTTCAACCTGAGAAATATAATCAACGTTATAAGCCTGAGGTCTAAAGGAGAGAAAGTAAAAGAGGAAGAGAGGAAAGACTGCTCTGACACAAAGAACCGGTGAGCTCTCTAAGGAATTAAGACTACCAACCTCGCTTAAATTTATTATCCTCAATTTGTTGCCTTAGAACTAAATAAAAATGTATCTGAAACAGCCAAAATGCCTTCTTAAAATTCCATTCTGGTTGCCTTTTAAGAAAACCTTGTCCATTAATTATATATCAGCAAATCAGGGACAAAGACTATTTAGCATTTTTAGATAGACCCAATAGAAATAGCGTTCTGTTGGTCTAATTAAAGCTTTACTTCAGAACAACCCCTAACTTTTAATTGGATCTTAATACATATTCGCTGCTAGGCATCAATAACAACAGGGGCTCTGTTGATGACTTTATAAGCACCACATAATTATTTCTTCCAGTGCCAAAGTAAACCCTAAGTAGTGCTGCATTTGTGATTTTTATGATATATCAAATTTGAATGTGAAACAGTAAAATTTTACAGATAAAATCATTAGCTGGAAAGGACTCATTCACATAAGGATCAAATGTCTACACAAATATAAAAATTGAATTAGCATTTAAAACCTCCAGACTTGGTTCTCTGGAAGTAAAGGCACTATTAAAAGGGAGAATTGAAATTAGATTTCTCCATAGTTCTCTACCAATAAGGATAGGGCTGTTTTGAAAAACAAATTTAACAATCTATTTAAAAGGTTATAATTAACAAATAACTACGTAATTCAAGATTTTCTTATTTGGGTCTGCAAAGTCACCTCTATTTCGTTAAAATAAGTGATTCTTTAATTCAGGATATGATATAGTAAATTTGCTATAACTAGTGGTATAATATCTCTTTCCAATTGTTTTTAGCTTCAATATGCCTTTACCATAAATAAACAGATTTAAATTAATATGGTTTGGCCTTTGTCTGGGAGTATGATCAGAGGTGAATGAAATGAAGTCTTATTTCAATCAGATGATTACTTAATTTGCTTGACTCTTTAGTAGTTTCAATTTCCATCGTTTTTTGTTCAGACATAAAACCTTATAATAAAACTACTTTAAAGTGAGAAAAGGAGATTAACAAAATGATCACTCTTTTGCATTGCTTCTATGGCTTTTAACTGTAAGCATCTTTTGCTTCAAATAACATTTTGAATATGTGAACAACAGGCGATTCTTTTAAGACTTACCCTGTGGACAAAGGCTTTCTTTTGGCAAGTCACCAATGGTTATTAAGTCTACAGTTATACAAGAACTCAGACTCAATTGCTGACCGGCCAAATCCTTGAACTTTACCTAGAATAATAACAATCTTAAAATTACTTGTTTATATCATGTAAAGAAAACTGTTAGCTCTCTCCTAGTCTTTTACTGGTCAGGAAAATCCCAGTAGATTTCTAAAAATATTCTTTGATAATGTCTATACTTTCATCCAAGAGCTGGACCCCTCGAAATAAGAAACAGTGTAGATAATACACTCAACTGGTTTCAGATCAAATTTCTATGTCTAAAATTGTAGAAATCTCAACTATTATGTTATAATTTGTCATTATGAAGAAAATTCTCCCAAAGCAGGTCACCTTATTCAACTACATTTCAGAGAAGATAACAGTAAAAGTAAAAACTATGAATCTGACTTTTCTGGCATTAGTCGAAACCCCTAAGTCACAAATAATTTTAATTAGCTTATTTCTAATTATCTATTAATGACAGAAACAATTTTCTGTGAAATAAGAATGTAGAGGGAAAAGCAGTTAATTTTTTTATGTTTAAGTATCTTTACGAACGGTCTATGTTACAGATAAAGTTAACTGAATAAGGGTAAATATGCTGAAATTGTTGACAATTGTTAAATGAGAGTATTTCTAAAATCTGAACTTTTTCTTGGGAAAGCAGTTCAGAATTATAGTCTATTTAATGAGGTGGCCATCTGGTGACAGAAAAGAGCACTACAGACAACATTTTGCATTAACTGAACATCACAACTATTCTACACAAGCCGACGGAACCACATAAAAGAGAGCAACACTGTCCAAAAGAAACATAACTCAAGTCATACATGCAACTTAAAATTTTTCTAACAGCCTCATTTTCAAAATAGAAACAATAATTTTAACAATATTTTTTATTTAACCCAAGGTATCAAAAATATTTCAACATATAATCAATATGAAGATTAACAACGAAAGTTTTTTTTCATACTAAGCCTTCAAAATACAATGCGTACCTTACAGTACATGTCAATTTGAACTAGCCACATTTCAAGCAATCGTGGGCCCCGCGAGTCTGTGGTTAGCGGCTTACCCTACTGGACAGCGCAGATCTAGAGAACCACATGAGACCTGCGGTTGCTTTGGTTTGCCTTTTACTAAGTTCATTTCTCAGCCTCTCTGCCTACTCTGAAAAGTCTCCCCTTTCCCGCCTTTTAATTCTACTTTATTTTGTAAACAACTGTTGTCTCCTGAACATTTTGGAATGCTTAAAAGGCACTCAAAAGCCTGTCCGAGAAAGACTAGAAGACCCTTGGAAGGTCCCTCTCTTCTCCGGACCGCACTGGGCGTTCGTTTGCCGGCGCCGTCCTTCCACTCGGCTCGCCAGGCGCACAGCGGCTTCCGGCTGCGGTCAGCCACCTTTGGCCGCGGGAAGGATGCCGCGCTGGGGATCGGGGCTCGTCTCGGCTGTCACGCCACCTTGTGACATCACAGCGCCACGACTTCGGGGCTCAAGGTCAGAGAGGCTCCGGGTTTCCAGGACCCGAGAGCCAAAGATATTCAGTGAGAGAGGGCGAGACTGGAGGAAGCAAGGAATAGGTCTGCGCCACCTTGCCCATAACGCGTTGCTTTCAGTCACGTTCCGCGAACTGGCGAAAGCACGCGAAAAGATAAGCGCAGTTACAGAGAAGCCTGCGACGGAGAGGCTCCCGCTGTTCCCCCCACTTCCCCGGAGCCCCAGCGGGGGGTCTTCCGGTTGGACCCCTGCTTCTGCTGATTGGTTGGAGGCCGCCACCACGTGATGCAGACCCCTGTCGGCCTCCGCTTTCCCCGCCCCTTTTATCCCCCTCCCCACCCGGAGGTCGCCGGAGGTGGAGAGCCGGTTACCGAGGCAACCGCCACAGGCAGTCTGTACACACCAGGCCTGGGGCGGGAGAGGGTTTCCTGCCTGCTGCTGCAAGACAGGGATTGGGAAGTCAGAGTGGACTCTGACTTGAATCGGATTGCCCTGGAATCCATCCTCTCTCTTGATAAGGTCAGAATCCCTCACCTGGTGGCCTTCGGGCGTACATCACCTGTAAGCAGGGCCCTGGGAGTCTTTGATCCCTTCTTTTTCCTTCCAAGCCATACCAAGAGGAAGACGCCAGTGAAGCAAAGTTGAGGTCAAGGGAACTCCGTAATGGTGCAATGGTGATGATAGTGGTGAAAGACAGTGAGGTGGCTTTATTGAGGCAGTCAGGGTACCAGAACAAAGTTCAAGAGAAGGAAAGGGAGGGTGGCCTACAGCCAGCTATGCAGCCTTTACTGCACCAGTTAAGGTTCTGGGCTGGGAGAACCAAATGCTCCCTGACCAAACCTGACACTGCTCATCTAGAGAGTGTAGGGGGTTTATTTGGACCATCAGTGATAACTGATGGATTCTGATCCTTTTATACCCAAACGAGGAAATAATTTGACCCATACAGGACTTCTACTGGGCAGAAAAAAAAAATGAGTTTTCTCAGAATAACACCCTAACCAACTTTCATGGCAGACAGAAACATGGTCCTTTATACTCTATCATTGTACTCTGGTCATGGAGAGCATTTGTCTTTAAATTATACCATATGCCTGTGGCATGACAATTAACCCATTAAACAATTTTTTTTTTTAACACCTAGCATGTGCCAGGCAGTGAAGTTGTGATAGGTTCATAGTTTCTGCCCTCAGTGAACATGTAACCTAGTAGGGAAGAAAGGCCCGTAAACACGCTTTACAGTGTGACAAGTGCTATACATAGAGTATGTGCAAGCCTTAACCAGAATCACAAGAAAGAGAATGCTTATAATACTACCGGAGAGAATGGAAGTCTTCAGAGAGAAGAGTGTTGATTTAAATATTTAGGGAAGTATGGAGTATGCCATACAGCCAAGGGAAAAGGACATTTTAGGGAGAGGAAACAGTCCATGCCAAAGTACAGAAACATCCCATTCAGTTCCAGAGAACGATAGTTGTGGCCTGAACCTAGGGTCCTCTGTGGAGGTTGTGGTTGATGAGCATGTGAGGTAGGCAGGAGTCAGAGCATGGAAACCATGAATAGCTTCCAAAGGGGTAAAGCATGAGCAGATTTACCTTTCAGGAGGCTGTCACAGTAGTGCAGAGGATGGACTTGAGGGAAGACAGACTACAGGGAGGACATCCAGTTAAGGTGAGGTGATAAGGGCCTGAACCAAGGCAGAAGCAATTCGAATGAGGAGAAGGAAAAAAATGTGGTCAGACTTTTAAGAGGTATGTGCAGAAGGATTTAATGAGTGAATGAACCTAGCGGGATAGAGTCAAAGATTGGTTGAGGATAATAGCTCAACCGATAGAAGAATGGTGGTGTTATTTTTCAAGAGAAGGCATACATTAGGAGAAGGAGGCTGGTTGGAAAATATGAGTTCAGTTTTGAACACAGTAACACACTGAATTTGAGATGCCTTTGGCACATTCAGATGGAGCTTTTTCATGTGGGCAGCTGGATTTTTTCTTTTTTTTTGCACAGAAAAGAAGGATTTTTCACCATGAAGAAAATAATTGGTTTGAAAAGCACAAAGTAGGCGGGGTGCAGTGGCTCACACCTGTGATCCCAGCACTTTGGGAAGCTGAGGTGGGTGGATCACAAAGTCAGGAGTTCGAGATTAGCCTGGCCAATATGGTGAAACCCCATCTCTACTAAAAATACAAAAATTAACCAGGCGTGGTGGCGCGCGCCTGTGGTCCCAGCTACTTGGGAGGCTGAGGCAGAAGAATCACTTGAACTTGGGAGGCAGAGATTGGATTGAGCCAAGATTGTGCCACTGCACTCCAGCCTGGGCGACAAAGTGAGACTCCGTCTCAAAAAAAAAAAAAAAAAAAAAGAGGGAAAAAGAAAAGCACAAAGTAGCTTTGAAATAACAAGTAGAGAGAAGCCAAGGAGAAAAGTTGAATCAAAGAAGAAAACTTAAAGGAGAGAGTCATCAGCATTGTCAGATGCCATGTCAGGGTCAAGTTGAGAACTGAAACATGTCCACTGTCTTTGGCAATTAGAAGGTTATTGCTGACCTTGGTAAAAACATGCTGTAGTGTCTTGAGGTGTCCTCAGTCCAGACGGCAGTGAATACAGGACGGAATGCAGGTAGTGACGTGTTGCTAATGATTATCTAAAAGGTTTACCATAAAGGTATCTAAAAACAGCTATTTATAGAAGAACATAGGAGAGATTTTTAATATAGGAAAGACCTAATATTTATATACAGAAATAAAAGAGATCCTTGAGAAGGAAATTTGGGAATAAATGAAAGAGGAAAATTTGACAGCAGTATTCTGAAAGAGACAGATAAGGACAGGATCAATACATAGGAAAAGGGATTTGTTTTGGACAAAAGGAAGAACACCTACTAAGATGAGTCAGAAGGGAAAGAAAAATACATGTTTGAGGGGAAGGAAATAAGAAACACACATTTGATGGCACCACTGTTCTCTATGAAAATGGGGTCAAGATCATCTATTGAGACAGAGAGAAAGACCTTGAAAAGAGTGGTGTAAGTTTAGAATAGTAATGTCATGAATCTCGAGTCTCTAGTCCCACTCTCCTAGGAGAGGAAAATATAAAACACTTGTTGCTGAAGATCTAACTGAAGTTAGAGGTCATACATTTGTAGTGACTTTAACTCCATGCTGGTTAGGTGAAATTTTCCAGCAGCAATCCAAAGTGGAAAGACTAATCCAAGATATGCAGTTTGAGGTGTAAAAGCTATAGAAGTTCCTGGTGGCTTCTGGTTTTGTGGGGGAACTAGAGAAGACCTTTAGCCTCTTAAATGGGCCGGCCCTGAAAGAGCTTCAAAGAGCAGGAGAGTGGTTACAAGCTGGTCAACAGGACATTCACCTCTTGATGAATTCAGTAACTTCATCTGGAACCCTTGAGTCCATTTGTGACTGGAGAAAGCATACAAGACTTGTAAGTACCAGGAAGGTCTAGCATCTTTGCAATTCAGAAATAGTTATGCAACTTATATAATTTGGGGTTTTATAATTAAATTGTATTTTTCTAATTAGCTGTTGAATTAGAATAAGATTTTCTGCTAAATAAGGGCATTGATGAAGAGAAAATAAGTTGAAGTGAGAGGTAAGATTTGTATCCCAAATGGGCATATGTTTCTTCCAAGGAAAAGTAATCTCCTTAAATAAATGGAGAGGTATACCTTGTTCTTGAGGATTACTCAAAACTGTAATATGGAAGTTCTCCCTAAATTAATCTTTACAATGCAACCTCAATCAAAATCCCAATTGAATTTTTTAAAACTAAATACAAAATAATCATAAATTTTATTTGGAAAAAAATATGGAAGAATATCCAGGAAACTGCCAAAAAAGAACATGAGGTGGGAATTTTCAATATAAATCACAGTAATTAAAACAGATATGGCAGGGTGTAGTGGTTCACACCTCCCAGCACTTTAGGAAGCCAAGGTGGGCAGATCACGAGGTCAGGAGATAGAGGCCATCCTGGCTAACACTGAAACACCGTCTCTACTAAAAATACAAAAAAAAATTAGCTGGGCGTGGTGGTGGGCACCTATAGTCCCAGCTACTCGGGAGGCTGAGGCAGGAGAATGGCGTGAACCTGGAGGTGAGGCTAACAGTGAACCGTGATCGCGCCACTGCACTCCAGTCTGGGCGACCGAGCAAGACTCCGTCTTAAAAAACAAACAAACAAACAAAAACAGATACTGGTGCAGGAATAGACAGAGCTAAGGAAAAACACAGATTAGAAAGTCCAAAATTAGGTCCCAGTGTATGTGATCATTTCGAATATAACAGCATGATTTAATTCCTTCTACAATAGATATCTTGGACAAAGGCAAGATAAATTAGAACACCATTTGGTGAATTTGGAGCGTTGAAGGGAAGACTTTGTCCTTTGTGCCGTGGTGGGCAGCTAGGCTATCCTTTGGTAATCACCGACTTTAATCCAGTATATAAGGGTTTCTCTTCCCATGAGTAGAGGTGCTGCAAAACACTTTTTTAACTTGGTGCACCATTCAGATAAATCTGGAGAGGTAAGACTGTGGCCTGCATCTATGTGTGGGCCTTTGATGGAGCTTCCAAATTTTTTCAGGTTGCTTTCTTGACTGGCTTCTCTCACAGCCTATGCTGTAATATCCTGAGGTTGTCCAAGAATGGAATAAAGACACAATTGCCAATAGGAAGCAGGGAAGGAATGCACAGCATTTCCTTCAATATAGACCCATCCTCTGACCACTGTCACCACTGCCACTACCACCACCCTACTCCAATCACCATCCTCTCCCACTTATATTATTACAACTGCCCATTAACTAGTCTCCCTGCTTTTGCTCCAAACCCTACAGTCTATTTTAAACATAGTAGCCAGAGTGATCTTTTTAATACTTATGACAGTTCATGTTACTCTTCCACTCAAAATCCTCATATAGCTTTTCATCTTACTATAATAAAATCCAAAATCCTCATAAAGGTCTACAAGATAGCACATGATTTGACCCTGAAATACCTCTTTGACCTCACATCCTACCATTATTTATTTCTCTCAATGTACTCCAGACACATAATTTTCCTTGCTATTCTGCAAATATGCAACGTATACTCTTACTGCCCCTCGCCCCAGCTTTTTTTTTTTTTTTTTTTTTGAGGCGTAGTCTCGCTCTGTCGCCCAGGCTGGAGTGCAGTGGCCAGATCTCAGCTCACTGCAAGCTCCGCCTCCCGGGTTTACGCCATTCTCCTGCCTCAGCCTCCCAGAGTAGCTGGGACTACAGGCGCCCGCCACCTCGCCCGGCTAGTTTTGTATTTTAGTAGAGACGGGGTTTCACCGTGTTAGCCAGGATGGTCTCGATCTCCTGACCTCGTGATCCGCCCGTCTCGGCCTCCCAAAGTGCTGGGATTACAGGCTTGAGCCACCGCGCCCGGCCGCTTTTTTTTTTTTTTCATTTGCTGTTTCCTTCACCTGTATGCATTTTCTCTACATTCCCGCATGGCTCACACTCACACTCCCTTATATCCTTCATTTCTTTGACCAGTTTCCACATTATCATCGGATAAGGTCTTGATCTTCTCTTTCCTCCCACCCTGTCATTCTCTGTCTGGGGTTCTGTCTTATGCCTTCAATATGAATATTAACAATGAGTGAATGAATGAACAGAGTCCAATGTATTAGGATAATTTACTGACTGTGTTTTTCTTTGTGGTGCTAGCTGGGGTCCCGTCCCTCCTTCTTGACTCAGTGTCTTAGTCCATTTTGCGCTGCTATAATAAAATACCTGAAACTGGGCAATTTAAAAACAACACAAATTTATTTCTCACAATTCTAGAGGCTAGAAAGTCCAATATCAAGGCATTAGCATCTGGTGTCTGCTTCCAAGATGATGTCTTGAAGTCTGCCTCTTCTGGAGGGAAGGAACAGTATGTACTCACATGGCCAAGTCAGAAGGGCAAAAAAAGGATGAACTTTCTCCATCAAGCCCTTTAAATACATACATACAGAAATCACACACATCTTAGGTATCTAACTTTATTTTCAAATTGAACATAACCAGCACCTAGATCAAAAAATACATCATTATGAGCACTCTAGAAGCCCCTCTTTTGCCTCCTCTTAGTTGCTCTTCCCTGAAAGGTAGCCAATATCCTAACTTCTAATACTATAGTTTGTTTTAAAATCTTACATGAATTGAGTCATACAGTATTACTCATTGCGTGTCTCTTCTTTTGTTCAGCATTTGTTTACGTGAAACTCACTCGTTGCAAATAACAATAGTTGTTTTTTTCTCTTTCCACTTTTAGGTAGAAACTCCAAAGAAATTTGTAGCTATGACCTGTATGACAGAATGTTCAGAGAAGCACTATTTAACCCCCAACTGGAAACAGTCCAAATGTGTACCCACAGTAGAAATAATAAATAAATGTCTATACACTCAAACTAGGCAATTCTAAACATGCTTTTTAAAAAGTATCATTTTTTCTTTTCCATTTTTGCCTGGATCTATCCCCATCCAGCTTTACATTTATATTCTAGCCACAACAACTTTCACCTGCATCTAAGGAAACTCATATTAACAACTTAGTATATATCTTTCCATATTTTCTCCTGACAATAATTATACACATACATGCATTTACATATATACACACATGCCTATGGGGGAGTTGCTATTGTAAAGAAAGGGGTTATACTGTATACCATTTTCTACATCTGTCCTTGTCAGGTCATTATATTAAAAGCAGGATTCTTATATTTTTTAGATAGTATATATCTGGAATAATACTCAGAAAATATTACAAATTATGAAAGTTGGATTAAGTTTTATTGAAGCTACTTGAGTATTAATTGGTTCATATTCTCTGGAATGAAGGAGAAGTTGGAGTATTTATTTAAACATTTATTACTATGCCAAATATGTTGCTAAGCCCTAAGGATTCTTTTCTTTGCAGTCTAAGTATATTTAGAGAACTGTGTTCACTTTTAGACACGCAGTGTAATACAAAGGACAACCAGAGCCTGTTCAAATGAGAGAAACATGAGTATATAGTGAGAGAACTAACAACTTCAACTGTGAGTAAGGTAAGAGTGTAGATGAGAGATGACCATTTTCTTCAAGTATTGAAGGCTCATCTTGTGGAAAAATATTTATACCAAGGAGGTATACTGACAACAAAAGGGAAGGAATTATGGAAAGAGAGATTTAAAATTAAAATAAAAAATAACATCCTAACAGAAAACCCCCTCAGAGTTTATACAGATACTTGGTAATGTACTATATGAAGATTTCAAACTACAGTTGGGTGGTTCAACCTTAGTAGCTTTAAGGTCTATTTCAACTTTGAATGACAATGACTTTAATATTTATTTCATTTTTTCATTTTCCTTAACAGTTATAATGTTATGATCACTATTTTTAATGGAAGATGATTGAAAGTGAAAACCTAAACCAAGAAGAAATAATTAAAGAACTGGTGAGTCAAAGTCAAATTTCTTTTTATAATATTTGCAGTAATATAAAATGGAAAGCTTTTATGCTCCTTTCTAGAGCTGGAAGGGTTACTTAGTGATTTCCTCTACCTAGTGACTTTTGGAAGCAGAGAATAATCATATATGTGATATAACTTTCTCTCGTGAGATTACAAAAATGGCATCAGTGCAATTGACAATTTATAATTTCTAATGGTAAAAGTAATCTTTTGATTATTTAAAATAGGTAATGACCAAATTTCTTTCCTTTAAAACAGTGTTTGTGCAATGGCTTATCTTATGAGATGGTTGGACAAGAAGGATCAGATACATCAAAGTTGGAGATGTTTTTCTTAGGGTATCCTCGTATAGTCGGATTATCATTATTTCCTAATTTAACGAGTCTTACCATTGTTGCTCAAGATATAAAAGAAATTTCAGGGTTAGAGCCTTGTTTACAACTTAAAGAACTCTGGATTGCTGAGTGCTGCATAGAGGTAAGTGTAAACACAAAACCTTACACGGAATATTTTATTCTGAATTCTTTGGCTTTAGAAAAATAATTCATTGAAATATATGCATAAGGCATGGGTTAAGACAGATAAATGAGCAAAGGATAGAAATTGATTTGTACAAAGGAAAAAATAAAAACAAGGAATTAAAACATAAACATATTCTACTTTTTAGTAATCAAAGCAAATCAAATCAAAACAGCATGTTACTGGTACAAAACAGACACATAGGCCAATGGAACAGAATAAAGAACCCAGAGATAAGACCACACACCTAAAACTATCTGATCTTTGACAAAGATGACAAAAACAAGCAATGGGGAAAGGATCATCTATTCAATATATGGTGCTGGGATAACTGGATAGCCATATACAGAAGATTGAAACTGTACCTCTTCCTTATACCATATACAAAATTAAACTCAAGATGTATTAAGGACTTAAATGTAAAACCCAATATAAAAATGCTGGAACACCACCTAGGCAATATCATTCTGGACATAAGAACAGGCAAAGATTTCATGATGATGACACCAAAAGCAATTGCAACAAAAGCAAAAATGGACAAATGGGATCTAATTAAACTAAAGAGCTTCTGCAGAGCAAAAGAAACTATCAATCGAGTGAACAGACAATCTACAGAATGGGAGAAAATTTTTGCAAACTGTGCATCTGACAAAGGTCTAATACCCAGCCTTTACGAGGAACCTAAACAAATTTACAAGAAAAAAACAACCCCATTAAAAAGTGGGCAAAGGACATGAACAGACACTTTGCAAAAGAAGACATACATGTGGCTAACAAGCATAAGAAAAAAAGTTTAAAATAACTGATCATTAGAGAAATGCAAATCAAAATCACGGTGAGATACTATCTCACACTAAGACAGAATGGCTATTATTAAAAAGTCAAAAAAATAACAGATGCTGGCAAGGTTGTGGAGAAAAAGGAATGCTTATACACTCTTAGTAGAAGTGTAAATTAGTTCAACCATTGTGGAAAACAGTGTGATGATTCTTCAAAGACCTAAAAACAGAAATACCATTCAACCCAGCAATTCCATTACTGGATATATAACCAAAGTAATATAAACAATTCTGTCATAAACACAAATGCACGTGTATGTTCATTACAGCAGTGTTTACTAGCAAAGACATGGAATCAACCTAAATGCCCATCAGTAGTAGACTGGATAAAGAAACTGTGGTACGTTTACACCATGGAATACCATGCAGCCATAAAAAAGAACAAGGTAATATCTTTTGTAGGAACATGGATGGAGCTGGAGGCCATTGTCCTTAGCAAACTAACACAGGAACAGAAAACCAAATACCACCTGTTCTCACTTAGAAGTGGGAGCTAAATGATGATAACGTATGGACACATAGAGGGGAACAACAGACTCTGGGGCCTACTGAAGGTGAAGGGTGGGAGAAGGATCAGGAAAAATAACTAACGGGTAGTATGCTTAATACCTGGGTGACAAAGTAATCTGTACAACAAACCCCCATGACAGAAATTTACCTAAATAACAAACCTGCATATGCACCCTGAACTTAAAATAAAAGTTCAATAAATAAATAAATTGATTTGTGCAAAGGAAAAGCAGAAATAAGGAATTAAAACATAAACATATTCTACTTTTTAGTAATCAAATCAAATCATAGCCAGTATTACTTAGTAATAAAATTGGTCCACTTAGACACTATTGGTTGTGTTGAAATTATAACATCTATTTTGAAAAGAAATATTGCAAAACATCAAGAGCCATCACGGAAATGTACGGGGCATACGTTTTGACTTAGAAGTCCCTACTCTAAGATTTTATCCTAGAAAAGTGACTCAATAGCAGAAAACAATCATATGCATGAAGCTACTTGTTGCAGCATTATTTATAACTAAAAATTTGAAACATAAATACGCCATACATCAGGTAATTTTTCAGAAAATTATAAACTTAATGAAATATTCCATAATTATTAAATATAATTTGAAGGATTATGAAAACATTTTAGTCTTAATTTAAAAAGAGTCCCACAAAATTGTATGTGCATTAGGATTATAATGTGCTTACATGGTTGTAATCATAACCATATAATCATAATCATTTCTATATGGTTATAATAATAACCATATAGAAATATATGATTATATACGATAAATATAATCATAATCCATATATAACTGATATATGAGTTGATTAAATTTAAAGAAGAACATGCAAATTGAAAATAGTGATTTAAGTGGAAAACATGGAATATATTTTTTCTTTGAAAACCAGTTCATATTTGCGGATATTGATTTTGCAAATTAAAATATGATATTTAAAGAAATATACTTGAACCTACTTTATTGGAAGGATTAATAGCAAAAATTAAATAAACAACTATTCGTCTCCTTTTCTTTTACAGAAAATGAAGGTCTTCAGGAATGTAGAAATTTGGAAAAACTATATTTATATTTTAATAAAATTTCCAAAATAGAAAATTTAGAGAAATTAATCAAATTGAAGATTCTCTGGCTGAACCACAATACAATTAAAAATATTGAGGTAAGATAATAATTTCAATTATCTATATGTAAAACCAGTTACTACTGTAGAGTTTAAACCGCAATGTTCAAGATCATATTGTGGTTAAAGGCCAAACTATTCATGACTAGTACAATTATTGTTGTCAAAAAGAACTAACATGTATATAGCATTTTATAAGGTACGGAGGATATTGTATACATTACTTTCTTTACTCTTTACAAGCCTAAAAGGTAAGGCATTGTTACTCTTTCTTCGAAGGTTAAAAAAAAAAAGAGGTTTAGAGAAGTTACATAATTTGCCTAAGATTATAAATATACTCTGGGTGATGTATTCTTTTCCTCCTACTCCTCCTTTTTTCTTCTCTACTCCGCTTCCTGTTCCCTCCTCCAATAATTCTAAGTTCCAGTATAGAGAACAAAGGTGGGTTCTTGGAGGCACTCATTTCCTTCTGTGCTTGTGATGCACAAAGTACCCTGTGCTCAGAGCACCTGGAGAACTAACCAGATTAATCAGAGATGATTTGTAAATGTTAATTTTAATTATTTGTTCTAAATTGTATGTTGTCTAAATTTTTAGGGTTTGCAAACTTTGAAGAATTTAAAAGATCTCAACCTTGCTGGAAATCTAATAAATAGCATTGGTATGTACTATTTCATTTGGAATCTGAGATAATGCTATAATCATTTTTTATCAATATAAAAAGTATATGCTTAGATTTTTTTTTCTTTTAGGCTTTTTTCTGTGATATATTTGCAAAGCATATTGAAACCTGTGAAAATATTACTCATTAATCAGTGATTACTAATTATACAATGGTACCATCAGTCTGTTTATATGCAAGAAATGATAGCTACATACAACTCAGAAGTATGACAGAACATAAACAGAAGGTAAAATAATAAATTTAATTCTTTTCATCTTATTTTTTAAAGGTCGATGTCTTGACTCCAATGAACAACTGGAAAGATTAAACCTTTCTGGTAACCAAGTATGTTCTTTCAAGGTATGTTTAAGTGGAATAATTTTTACTTATCATCCTGAATCACGAACCATTGTGTTGCAGAAACTGTACTAAAATGTCCCCCATTAAGGAATATGTTCATTATTTGGGCTGATGCTCCAGGAAATTTGAAAGTCATCTGACCACATTGGCCTTAATGATCTGACACTATTGAAACCAAAGAAATAACTATTTACCTGGCTCTTAGGATACCATTTTCTGTTAGTTTTCTTCTAATCTTTCTGGCCACATCTCTTCAGTTTCTGTTCTTTCATCCTCTCCTAGCATGTAAGATATGGACTTCCCTTGGTCAGTACTGACATCTTTTCTCATTTCTGTCTGCATTTATTCTCTAAATAGTCTCACCATGCCTTAAGACTTTAAATACACTTTGTCTACTGATTACTCTAAACTAGTACCTTTACTTTCCTTGACAGCTCTCCAAAACTGTACACATATCTTAATGCAAACTAATTTTTCCTCTACCAGACCTTCTCCTGCAGTCTTCCTCACCTCTCTAAATGGAGTCTCCATTCTTCCAGTAACTTAAGCCAAAATCTTTATAGTCATTTTTGACTCTTCTTATTCCTTCATACCCTCATCCAATCCATCAGCAAGTACAATCGGGTGCACCTTCAGAATATGTCCAGAGTCTGATCACTTCTTACCATCTGCATCACTACCAGGCTGATTCAAGACACTATGATCTCTAACCTGCATTAATGAAAAAAACCTTCCTAACAATTTTCCTGTTTGTCCTTTCCCTACTATAGATCTGTTCTCCACACAGAAGCCTGATGGCACCTTTAAAAATCTGTCAGATAAAAATCACCCTTCTGCTTAAAACCTTCCCTTGGCTTCTCATCTCTTTCAGAGTAGAAGATATTTCTTATAATGGGCCATAAGACCAGCTAATCTAGCCACCCCACCACCCCCAACCTGTCGCTTTGACTATAGCATCTACCACTCTCTCCTTTGTTTGTCCAGTTTCAGCCACACTAGTCTGAATATACCTAGCACACAGTAATCTTAGGGCCTTTGCACTTGCTGGAATTTTCTTTCCTCATACACCTGCATGGCTCGTTTATTTCAGGTTTTTGTCAAAATATTATGTTCTAAGTGACACCTTTCCTTCCCAATTTAAGTGTAATAGGAAAACCCTCACAATGCTCCCCAACCTGCAGCACTCGCTATCACTTTGCCACTGTTTTATTTTTCCTCTTGGCACATCCCTTACTAGAATACCAGCTCTCTGAGTACAGGAACTTTGCCTGTTCTCTTCATTGCTATATACACAATCCTTAACATAGTGTTGGACATGTAGTAAATCTCAATAAACATTTGTCAAGAACATGAAAGAAAGAGAAACCACCAAATAAAGGGACTTAATATTTATCACATATAATGCTGGCTAAAGGTGACATTTATAATTTTGACAGTGTAAGACTGAAGGTGCATATTCAAACACATCCTCTAGAAAATATTGAAGAAAGATAGGTAAATTTACTATAGAAATAACTTTGAGTTCATAAATATTAAAGTAGGCATTATTCTACTCAGGCAAAATATAAAATACCAAAAGCTATAGAATGAGGCAGATTAAGTCCCTTAAAAAGATATGTAAACAAAATTGTATTAGTCAAATTCAAGAGGAAATATTTGATAAGAACTTTGAAGTGTCAACAGAATTTGAACAAGCATTGGTGGGAGGATCTTCTGGGTAGTAGGGCGTGGGAGGGGAAAACAATAAGTACAAACACAGGGAAGTGAGAAATCAAGGGGTATATTTGAATAACACCAGCATTGTCATTTGACTGGAATATAGAGTATATATAGCAATACTGGAAGTTAACACTAGAAAGGTCAATTGGGTCTCGAATATAGACTGTATTTTATAGACAACAGAGAGCTGTAAAATTTTTGAGCAAGAAAGTGATATGATCAGAAATGTTCTTTAGGGATAGTGATCTGGAGTTAATGTTTATTGACTTGGAACAGCTAGAAGAAGAAAACCCAGTCAGGAGATTATAGGAATAATCTAAATGAGAGACTGTGAGACTACGAATTGGAGTGTTAAGAGAAAAAAGAAGAAAAGAGGAAGAAGAGAAGGAGGAGGAAAGACGAGGAAGAAATAGACGCAAGAGACATTATGGTTGTTGAATTTGCAGAATTTCACAGCTAGTAGAATGTGAAGAGCTAGAGAGTCCAAAATGAATCTGTGATTACAGTTCTTAGCAAGCTCAAAAAATAGACATATCAGAAAAATAATGGCTAGTTTTGTGGGGGTGAGGGGAAGGGAATGTGTCTAGTTCTGCATATGTTGAGTTTAGAGTACCAGTGGGGCCATCCAGGTGAAGATCTGCACACACAACACTGAGAAATGGGTAAAGAGCAGTCAATACCTTACAATCTTGGCATAACAAGCAAGAGTGTGAAGCGATGCTTAGAGCCATGGCAAATTGTCTCTACCAACATTGAGGCCATCAGATAGGGGATCAGATTAAACACGTGGCAAATAAGCCATGATAGAAACCAGAGACACTCAGAGGGTGGTAACAGTTGTGACAGGGACAGGCAGTAAGATAGATAACAGGATTGTGTGTGTGTGTGTGTGTGCATGCATGCACACACGCACACATGTGTATCTTTCCCCTTCTAGTTCTGCCAGTTTAAGATACTACACTAAATCTTTAAATCATACTTACTATATGGAAATTCTAATTTTCAGCCTGGTAAACACATCATAAAATTAAAACAAACAGACAAAAAAACCTTTGAAATAATTCTTACTTTTAAAAGAGCTCTTTTAAATCAATTAGAGACAAATAATCTAAGATACCCAGTAGAATAAAGGATAAGTGAGCAGATAATTCATAGAATTGAACTCCACATGACTAGTAGATTCATAAAATAATTTTCAATCCTACTAAGAATGAATAAAATGAAAATAAAACGTGATATAAGGCTGGACATGGTGGCTCACGCCTGTTATCCTGTCACTTTGGGAGGCCAAGGCAGGCGGATCACTTGAGGTCAAGAGTTTGAGACCAGCCTGGGAAACATGGTGAAACCTTGTTTCTACTAAAAATCAAAAAAAAAAAAAAAAAAAAAAAAAAAAAAAAATCCAGGTGTGGTGGTGGGTGCCTGTAATCCCAGTTACTCAGGAGGCTGAAGCAGGAGAATCTCTTGAACCTGGGAGGCGGAGGTTGCAGTGAGCTGAGATTGCACCATTGCACTACAGCCTCAGTAAAGGAGCGAGACTAGGTTTCAAAAAAAAAAAGAAGATATAATTGTAATTGATAATATTTTATATAGTCAACATTTGATAAACATGATACTCTGTGTTAGAAAGATTAGGATAAGATGGGCATTTATATGACATTGGTAATCATTTAAAATGATAGAACTTTTCTAGAAAGCATTTAGATAATGTGTACCAAGTCCTTTAAACAGGCTTCTATCCTTTAACCTATCAATTCCTCTTTTAGGAATCTATTCCAAGAAAATAATGTGAAATGTGGATAAAGCTTTTATACTTAAAATAGGCTAAAATTCCAGAAGAGATCAGAGAGAGCTATGAACGTTAAATTCAGAGTGCTGTGGGAACATATAAAAGGGAGACCTAGCCTTGTTTGGGATATCAGGACAAGACATCCTTGAGGAGCTAATGTTGCAGCTAATGATATCAGATGTGAGTAGGAGTTGCCCAGGCAAAGACCCTTCCAGGCAAAAGTTAAAAAGCATGTGTGAAGGCTCAAGGTGGTTGAAAGGGGTATGGCAGATTCTACGAACTAGAAATCTTCTGTGACTGGAACACAGCAAGGGAAGCAATTATGACATAAGGCTGAAGAAGATAAGTGCAGGATTCTGGGAAAATAAGGCATTGCCCTGCCAAGAAACTATAGGGAAGTTTATCTTACCTGGCTAGCCATGGCACCCTTGTGGTGGTTATAATCTGTGGCTGCACAGGCAGAAAAACCTCTCAGGTCTAGCTCTGCCTCACACTAGAGGCAGCATAATACAGTGGAACATGAAGTTTAGGTGAAATAACAATGTAAAGTACCCGAATAGTGACCAGCACATAGTAAGGACTCAACAGATCCATTGTTCTTATTATTTTATTACCATTACTTTAATTACATTGACCTGCTGTATTTCAGTATCTTTATTTTAAAAATGGTGATAACAGGATTATTATAAAAATTCATTATGTGTCATAATATTTAAAAGGCTTTTATGGCATTATGACTGTCATAAAACATTGAACCTGATTTACAGGAGCTTTTACTATCTTCATATTAGAAATTTTCCTGGAACACTATTATCTTAGATTTTTATCCTATAACCTTTCTTCCTACCCTAAGAAGATAACTATCCTATCCTATCCTGATTGAATAAATTCTGTGCCCACCTTCCAACCATACCAGGCACCAGAGCACTAATTTTCAGTGAGATTTTGTGCCTTCGTGGACTCCAGTGTCACCTGAATTTGGCATGTAGTTGGGGGATTTCTGTGTAGGAATTCAGAGTTTATACCCACCATCTACCAGCTCATTTATACCCACCATCTACCATGGTCAAATGAAACATAGCAACCCAGTAATCAAAGGCTGCCAAATGGTTTACCTTCTTGCCCCTGCAGAATTTGACCAAATAATTCTCTGCACAGCTCTGTCCATAATTTTTCCTTTTAGAGCAACTCTGCTTAGTCCTCCTCCCCACATAGGCTCAGCCCAAGCCTCAGGTCAGACCAGTGAGCCACATTCTCACTTGTCCAGAGAGAGTTTGGAAATATATTAACCACCTCAACCTGTATTACTCTTGTTTCCAGCAACCTGACTTCACTATTCTCTTTTCCATTCCTTTTTTACTGTAACTTTAGAACTAATGCTTCCTGGTTCTTCCTTTGGATTTCCCTTAACTCTGATTCTGATTTTTCTAGCTAGCATTGCATCCTTTCAAGTTTGACCCCACCACAGTAGCCTCCTACCTCAGGCACCATCCTGGTAATAAGAAAGTATGAGGATATCCTCGAAGTTGGTTGAAAGTAATCAATTTACTTTACATATTTATTTAGTGCCTGCTGTGTTCTGAGTGCTGAGTGTTGGGAATACAATGTTAAACAAGACACAAACCGTGTTCTCCACAAGTTTATTGCAGGGTTAGCAAACGTTTTCTGTAACGACAACAAAAAAAAGCCAAATAGAAAGTATTTCAGGCTCCGTGGGCCACATGTGGCCTCTACTGCATATTCTTCTTTTTTTTTCAATACTTAAAAATGTAAATAACATTCTTTGTTTGTAGATTGGGGGCCAAAGCCCATATAGACCCTTGGCTTATAGATAGCAATTGGCAATAGGGTATGATAAAGTCCATACCAAAACTAAGCTCAGTGGCTAAAAGAGGTCTTAGGAGGAACATCTATCCCAACATTGGAGGATGAAACAAGGCTCCCAGGGAATATGACACTGGGTTGGGCCCTGACAGATTAAAAGGTGAAATTGGGGTGAAGTTCAGGCCACCTAAAAGGGAGCAGCATGAGTAAAGGTCTAAGGACAAGATAGGGCTTGGTACATTCCAAAACTTCAACTGGTTCAATATGACTAAATCATAAAATATTAGGGTTTAAACAGGAAGAGGCAGGATGGAAGAGTTAATCAAGAGCCAGATGACAAATAAAGGAAAGTATAAATAATGACTTAAACATCAGGAAAAAATATGTTAAGGAGAAACATTGGTCTGAGAGTGCATATCAATCCTTCCTCATCCATAGGTTGTGAGAGAACTGAGGCCCTCAAGGAAGGTTAGACTTTAGTTGACCATAATAGGTAAAACAGGTACTTAATGGAAAAAACAAAACAAAAAAAAACCAAAAATCAGGAATTCCATGATGATTGTTTGTAATGAACAGGGGCTCCCGTAGCCTTTAATGAGTAGAGCAGATCTGGAAGCAGGGAGGATGAACAGGAGTGTTTCTAGGTGATAAGTATAGGAAATAGGGGTGAAGAAAGCAGAGACCTACAGGTATCCTGGGGGCAATTAGCAAGAGGGGCTGTGTAGGGGAGGCGACATATTAATGAACAAATGTGCTCACATCACTGGCTTCAATGTTCCAGCTGGAATACATGATTTAGTAAATATTTAAAAGGCATAGTGGTATAGCGTGTTGTTTAATTATTGTTGCTATTTTCTTTGGGAATTTAGCTTGTTTTTCAATAGAGAGAAACATTTTAGGCATCTAAATCACTGTAATGTATTTATGCACATAATTAGAATGCATTAGAGTATGGCTGATCTTAAGTGTTCAAATACTGCCTTTAGAAATGACAGTCACAATTAATTGAACATTATCTTTGCTGGTGTTTTAGGAGCTCACGAACTTAACCAGGCTGCCTTGCTTAAAGGATTTATGTCTGAATGATCCTCAATATAAAACCAATCCAGTTTGTCTTCTGTGTAATTATTCCACACATGTATTATATCATTTGCCTTGCCTTCAAAGATTTGACACATTGGATGTGTCAGCAAAGCAAATCAAGGAACTGGCAGATGTAAGTACATCCCTAATCAGGCATCTGTGATTTCTGTTTTATTAGTTAGTTTATTAGTTAGGCTTCTTTCTGGCCATGTCCACATATGGTAGGTAGGATTATCAGTTCAGTTCTTGTTGCCAAGTCTACTTTTGCCCTAGTTAACTGGATATTACACATAAAAGTATATAAATAATATTAATACTAGAATCTTAATTTTGATGACAGTACTGGAAGGTGAAATAATGAAGTAATATTGCTTCTAATCTATATAAAACAAGAAGGAAATTGAAAAAAATAAGTGTCAAAAATAATTAGACTAGTGCCATATATATATAAATTAAAGCTTAAATAACAGAAATGTAACAACCACTTCTCCTTTGGAATATTACATATCAAAATCAAAAAATATCTGTGGTTTATGGTAGTCAACCAAGGATTAGGTAGATTTTAATCTAATTAAAGATGGTTTGTGATTATCTGAAAGTTTAAGTAGCTGAGGACATCAGGGGAAGAGAAGTAACAGATGAAGACAGGAGTAGTGGAGGCCAGATTATGTGAGACTGTAGACTGTTGTAAGGACTTTGGTCTTTATTTTGAGTGAGATGGGATCCACTGGAAAATTCTGATCAGAGGAGGGACTAAGATGACTTATGGTTTAAAGGGATCCTTTTGAATAATGTATTAAGAATAGACAATTAGAGGGGGAAAGTTGAAAGCAGAGAGACCAGTTAGGAGATTATTCCAGTAACTTAGATGAGCAATGTGGATAGTTCAATGCATGGTGTTCACAGAGAAAGTGGTAAGAAGTCAGATTCTGGTAGCAGTTACAAGATGGAACCTATCTGGGTTTACTGATGGATTGGATAAGTACAGAGGAAAGAAGTAGAGAATAATTCCAAGATATTGGCTGGAGCAATTCAAAGAGTAAGTTGCTATTTGACAACATGAGGAAGAGTATGGGAGGAGTAGGGGAGGAGTAGGTTTAGGAGGAAAAATCATTATTTTAGAATCATGATAATTTTAGGCATGTAAAGTTTGAACAATTTTTTGAATATCCTAAGGGGACATGCTCAGTAAGTAGTTGGATATCCATATGAGTCTACTATGTGGGAGAGTTCCCCAGATTGGGGGTATAAATTAAAATATGAGAATTGAAAGCAGAAAGTTGGTACTTAAAGCTGTGGACAGGATGAGTCACCAAGGGAATGGTGTGGAAGAGAAAGTGTGTCACTTGGGTGCTAAATGTTGGGTAGATGAAAAGGAACCTACAGAGGAGACTGAAAAGGAGAACTAAGAGAGGCAGGTTCTTCTGACATTCTGACTGAGATTCTCATACATTTGGTTCAGTCTTGTAAATGTCAGGAGTAGCATAAATAACAAAAAAAGGAATTGTTAGACAGTTTCTAACATCTTAAATTAAGTAATTATATTTCATTTTCTTATTGTAAAATATTTACCCTCCCTTTACCTTTTAAGGCACAAATAAGATATATACTATAGTCCAACTTTAGATTCAGACCAAAATGATTTTCAAATTCAAAGTATTTTTAATTTATGGATTGGTATAGATTTCTAAAATGCTTTTTTCCTTACTATGCATAAGAAGACAAGTTGTGGCAGTTCTTTGTGATGAACTCTTGAACAGAGTGCTATTGATTCTTCAGATTTTCACCTATGACTGTGAACTAGTTTGTGTAAACTACAAGTGGCAGGAAAAGTCAGAACCTACCAGGAGGACCACCAAAGAGCTAGTGTGAGACAGAGGGAAGAACATATGGGTTCAAATGCGAAGACTTGGATTCAAGCCCTCAACTGCATGTGCTACTGCTGAAGCTCAGTTTTCTGAACTGAAACAAAGATGATGAAAATAGTATCTGCTTTTCAGCACAGGGTTGTTTGGGGAAACCAATGAGTTAATGTACATAAAAGCCCATTTTAATTGTTAAGTAGTATAAAAATAAGTGCCATGAAACTATAGTTGAATATAATTCTGTTTATGACTTTGAATTCTTTTTTGGCTACCTAAGATGCAAAGGGATCAAATTTTGTCTTAGTACAAATATGCAGCTCAATTTAGCATTATAATTAGTCCAATTTCTTTTTCTTAAAAGTTTGTTTTGACAGGTGTGGAATTCTACCAAAGTCTTTGAAAGTGACTTTGACATTAATTTTGTAAAGTCCAAATACAAAAAGCAAGTTGCATGTGGTCAGCCTACAAAGTTGATTGGCTATAGAGTTAGAGTTTATAAAACAGTCTTCCCTCCTTCCCCAAAATCTTACTATATACTCTCAAACAAAGACAGAAAAAACCCGTTCATTGATAAGTCTTATTTATTGTTATGACATACTAAGTGATTTTGAAAAGTTTAGAAATAATTTTGTTTCTATATGAAGATATAGGTACATTCTTAATAAATTAGAAAAAGTTGAAACTATGGTAAGATTTACTAGACACTAAAGTCATTTTCTGCAGAAGATGGGGCAACTGAGAAGATGGGAAACATAAGTGGGAAGTAGACTTTTCATTGTAGTAAATTCAATTTTTTTGGTTTTTTGAAATGTGAATATATTGCTTATTCAAAAAAATTAAAAATTAAAACTTAGTATGTTTCAATTCTTGTATTTATCCCACCTAGGGGATTCCAAGTTAAATTTAAATTTTAGATAAACAATAAAGATGTTTTGGTATAATTAAATAAGTATAAGTAAATTTAGTATTATGTATATTAAAACATTATTTGTTGTTTATCTGAAATTCACATTTAATTTGGCATCCTGTATTTTATCTGACCAAATTAACTCCATCCCATGTTCTCTTGTTGTGTTATTTTTTTCCTTTTATTTACAATTGATGCATAATAATTCTATATATAATAATCAAATAAGGGTAATTAGCATATTCATCTCCTCAAATATTTATTCTTTCTGTTGTGAACATTCAGAATCCCTTCTTCCAGATTTTTGAAAATATACACATTATAGTTAACCATATTCACCCTGCAGTGCTACAGAACACCAGAATTTATTCTTCCTATCTAGCTATAATTTTCTACCCTTAACCAACCTTTCTCCCCATTCTCTCCTCCCCACTACCTCGCCTACAGCCTCCAATAGCTACAATTCTGCTCTCTACTTCCATGAGCTCAAAAAATGTCTTTAGTTCTCATACATGAGTGATAACATGCAGTCTTTATTTTTCTGTGCCTGACTTATTTCACTTAACATAATGTCCTTCAGGCTCAACCATGTTGCCACAAATGACAGGGTTTCATTCTTTTTTATGGTTAAATAGTATTCCATCATGTGTATACACGGTGTGTGTGTGTAATGTGATATACATATATTACATTTTCTTTATCCATTCACCTATTGATGGCATTTAGGTTAATTCTAAATCTTAACTATTATGAACAGTGCTGCAGTAAACGTGGGGGTGCAAGTATCCCTTGGATACACAGATTTCCTTTGTTTTGGATAAATACCCAGGAGTGAGATTTGCTGAATCCTTTGGAAGTTCTGCTTTTAATTTTTTGAGAAAACTCCATCCTGTTTTTCATAATGGCTGTACTAATTTACATTTCTACTAACAGCATATGAGAGTTCCCTTTCTTGGGCCCAGGCGAGCAGATCACTTGAGGTCAGCAGTTTGCACCAGCCAACATGGTGAAACCCCATCTCTACTAAAAATACAATACACATTAGCTGGGTGTGGTGGCAGGTGCCTCTAATCCCAGCTACTCGGGAGGTTGAGGCAGGAGAATTGCTTGAACCCAGAAGGCAGAGGTTGCAGTGAGCTGATATTGCGCCACTGCACTTCAGCCTGAGCGACAGAGTGAGACTCCATCTCAAAAAAAAAAAAAGAGTTCCCTTTGCTCTGCATCCTCACCAGCATCTCTTTTTTTTTTTTTCTGTCTTTTTGATAATAGCCATTCTAACTGGATGAGATTATATTGTGATTTTTATTTGCATTTCCATGATGGTTAGTTAGTGACGAGCATTTTTTCATATACTTAGTGGCCATTCGTATGATATCTTTTGAGAAATGTCTATGCAGTTCCTTTGCCCACCTTCTGGTTGGATTATTTGTGTGTGTGTGTGTGTGTGTGTGTGTGTGCGCGCGCGTGTTTCATTTGTGTGTGTATGTGTTTATTTTTTTTTGTTTTTTGTTTTGCTGTTGAGTTGTTTGAGTTCCTTGCATATTCTGGATATGAGATCCTTATTGGATGAGTAGTTTGCAAATATTTTCTCCCTTCCATAGTTTGTCTCTTCACTCTATTGATTGTTTCCTTTTGCTGTGCAGAAGCTTTTCAGTTTAATGTAGTACCATTTGTCTATTTGTTTTTGTTGCCCATGCTTTTGAAGTATTAGTCATAAAATCCTTGCCTAGATCAGTGTCCTGAAACATTTTCTCTTTTTTCTTCTAGTAGTTTTATGGTTTCAAGTTTTACATTTAAGTCCATTTTTTGAGTTGATTTTTGTATATGTTGAGAGATAGGGGTCTAGTTTCATTCTTCTGTATGTGGATATCCTATTGTTTTATATTGAAGAATTTATTAGAATAATTTTTAGCTGTAACTGACCCACAGAATTTTGTATTGGATTTCCTATTGTCTCCAAATAGGAAAAAAAAATCAAGAAACACCAATTCCCATTTCTTAAGTTACAATTTTTTCTTTTAACTCAGTTGCACTTCAGAAATTAAGCTTTTCTTTATCAAAGATATTTAATCAGTTTATCATGATCCTAAAACAAATTTTTTTCTTGACTGCTTTGTTATGATTGTCTTATTTTTGGCAGGGGAATTTGGTGATTTCAGTTGCAGTACTTCATAATATGCATGGGGAAAGAGAATTCTTTTGGCCTCTCATCATACTATGTATTTGTTTCTATTCTGCCTTTTATGCCAGAAAATTATATTAGGATCTTGATTATCCACTCCATACTAAATAAATTTCATAAGAAAAGACTGCATCTGTAGAAAATACATGTCTAAGAGTGTAAAAGTCTTCCAACTTATTTGCTTTCATTATTTCAGGTAAACAAAACCATGTCAGATTTTTTATAATGCCTCAAATTTGTTTATGGTCTTCTCAGATAGTTCTTTTTAACTAACATAACTCTCAAGTACCATTTAGCTGGTGCATTTCTTAATTATGGATTTAATCAATTTATCATGATAAATTTATTAATAACTGAATGATGCATTGTTATTAAGGAATGCAAGATAAATGGATTTGATAGACATTTAGTAATTTGCTTAGCCTAATGAACATTCTTTTATAAATTTGAAAAAAATTATATTCCTTAGCCATGCTTTTAAAAAATGAATTGAGTAATGTTATATTTGCTTTTAATTCTTATTAATTTCTTTTATTCCCTGAGTTAATAAAATAGGAATAACGAGTTATATGTTTGCTCTAATTGTACTGCCTCATTACCTGTACTATTTTATACATTACATTTTATCTGTAGTCTCTTTATGTTGTTATCCTGGAAATAAATGTGAATTTGCCTCACACTTTATGCCTCACAAAGAAAATCTTTGGAATTTTATATCTTTTATTAAGTTTAAATATAGAACTCTGTGTAGCCATTGTCACTCCAGCTATCATCTTTATTAGTACCTGAGCATGCAAATCATCTAAATTGTTATATAGAACATACCGTACTTATATAATACCACTAATAATTGCCTATATTTGTTTTAGCTAATTTTTATGTTGTTTTCTTTCTTACTTTTAGACCACAGCAATGAAAAAAATAATGTATTACAATATGCGTATAAAAACTCTTCAGAGGCATCTTAATGAAGACCTTGAAAAACTGAATGATCGAAAATGCAAATTACAAAAGTTGCCAGAAGAACGAATAAAATTATTCAGCTTTGTGAAGAAAACCGTAAGATTTAGTAATGTAAAATTCCAGTGGCCATATCTTAAGAAAACTGTTAGATAAGATAGCAAGCAATATCTTTTAAATTATGTATATAATACACACACCCACACACATGTAATTACTACTGAATTTCAAGTTAAGCTTGCACCAAAAAAGTTTTGATTCCAAGTACTTAACTAAGCTGCATTCTGTGCTTAGAAGTCTGCAATTCAAAAAAGGTGTGGGTTTATTAAATTATGAATTTTGTTTTAAAAACTATATATTTTAACATGAGTTAGAGTGTTACAAAAATTGTTAGACTTATTTCAGCTGTGGTTTTATTAGATGCCTGCAGGCTGTGCTCAAAATTCATTTGCTTGTTTAAGGTGCTAAAAAAAAAAAAAAAAAAACCCTTTACTAATAATATTAAGGTATACAACAAAGTGGGAATTTTAAGTCAAGCTATATTTTAGTAGTTTGTATGCATTTTTATTTAGAATAAATTGGATTTCTTTTACAAAAAGTAGACCCTGAAAAAGTAAGCATTATTTAACTCAAAAGAGAATCTTGTATATATAATAATTCTTGTATTTTTTTCAGTATGAGGAAATAATGGATTATTCAACAAATGGTGTTAGAAAAGTAGTCAAACTATTTGGGAGCTGGAGAGTTGGATCCTTCATTTGCACTTTACCAAATGTAAATACCAGTAGGAAAAAAAGAATTAAATGTAAAAATGAAAACATGAAAACTTGAAGAATAAATATATAGATGTATTTATCTGATCTCAGCCTGCTAAACTAAAGAAATACTAGAAATCACAAAGAAATAAAATGTAGATTTGATTTTTTAAAAACCAGTGAAATGCTTTTGTATTTAAAATCATCATTAATAAATGTAAACAAAAAATGAAACTGAAAAGTGTCTTCAACAAACATGATGGACAGGGTCAATATCTTTAGTATAAAAAGGTGCTCATATGTAAAACAAAATAAAAGGTAAATGTCTAAATAGAAAAATTGAGCAAAGTATGTAAACTAGAATTTTGCAAAAGTAGAAATAAAAATGACTAAGAAGCATTTGAAAGAACTCAATTTGATGATTAATTCAATTTGATGATTAATTTCCAAATGTTAATTTAAGATACCAAGAAACTGTTTTACCTATAAACTGTCAAAGTATGACACATGACAGTACTTAGGCTGGTGAAGACGGATGTGATACACTAGATACCACTTATGGAAGTGTAACTTTGGTCATATGTATAACAGCCTAAAAAAGCTGAGTTTTTGACCCAGTAAATCTACTTCTAGCACTCTATTGTAAATATGTATATGAAAGGATATATATAAAAATATTTATATATATATCATTGCACTATTAATAATTTAAAAATTGGAAACTATCTAAATGTTTAATGAGAAGAGTTATACACTCAAGATAGAATAGCGTGTAGCTATTAATATTAAAAACCAAAGTTTTGGCCAGGCGCGGTGGCTCAAGCCTGTAATCCCAGCACTTTGGGAGGCCGAGACGGGCGGATCATGAGGTCAGGAGATCGAGACCATCCTGGCTAATACGGTGAAACCCCGTCTCTACTAAAAAATACAAAAAACTAGCCGGGCGACGAGGCGGGCGCCTGTAGTCCCAGCTACTCGGGAGGCTGAGACAGGAGAATGGCGTGAACCCGGGAGGCGGAGCTTGCAGTGAGCTGAGA
>NW_016825978.1:275270-281807 GCF_001698545.2 Rhinopithecus bieti
TAATCGCCATTCTAACTGGCATGAGATGGTATCTCGTTGTGGTTTTGATTTGCATTTCTCTAATGACCAGTGATGATGAGCTTTTTTTCATACGTCTGTTGGCAGCATAAATGTCTTCTTTTGAGAAGTATCTGTTCGTATCCTTCAACCACATTTTGATGGGGTTTTTTCTTGTAAATTTGTTTAAATTCCTTGTAGATTCTGGATATTAGACCTTTGTCAGATGGGTATCTTGCAAAAATTTTCTCCCATTCTGTAGGTGGCCTGTTCAATCTGATGATAGTTTCTTTTGCTGTGCAGAAGCTCTTTAGTTTGATTAGATCCCATTTGTCAGTTTTGACTTTTGTTGCCATTGCTTTTGGTGTTTTAGTCATGAAGTCTTTGCCCATGCTTATGTCCTGCATGGTATTGCCTAGGTTTTCTTCTAGGGTTTTTATGGGTTTGGGTTTTACATTTAAGTCTTTGAGCCATCTTGAGTTACGTTTTGTGTAAGGTGTAAGGAACGGGTCCAGTTTCTGTTTTCTGCATATGGCTAGCCAGTTTTCTCAGCACCATTTATTAAATAGGGAATCCTTTCCCCATTTCTTGTTTTTGTCAGGTTAGTCAAAGATCAGATGATTGAAGAAATGTGGTGTTATTTCTGAGGTCTCTGTTCTGTTCCATTGGTCTATATATCTGTTTTGGTACCAGTATCATGCTGTTCTGGTTATTGTAGCCTTGTAGTATAGTTTGAAGTCAGGTAGTGTGATGCCTTGAGCTATATTCTTCTTGCTTAGAATTGTCTTGGCTATACAGGCTCCTTTTTGGTTCCATATGAAATTTAAAGTAGTTTTTTCTAATTCTGTGAAGAAAGTCAATGGTAGCTTGATGGAATAGCATTGAATCTATAAATTTCTTTGGGGAGTATGACCATTTTCACGATATTGATTCTTCCTATCCATAAGCATGGAATGTTTTTCCATTTGTTTGTGTCCTCCCTTATTTCCTTGAGCAGTGGTTTGTAGTTCTCCTTGAAAAGGTCCTTCATGTCCCTTATAAGTTGTATTCCTAGGTAATTTATTCTCTTTCTAGCAATTGTGAATGGGAATTCACTCATGATTTGGCTCTCTGCTTATCTATTATTGGTGTTTAGGAATGGTTGTGAATTTGTACATTGATTTTGTATACTGAGACTTTGCTGAAATTGCTTATCAGCTTAAGGAGTTTTGGGCTGAGATTGTGGGATTTTCTAAATATACAATCATGTCATCTGCAAACAGAGACAATTTGACTTCCTGTCTTCCTATTTGAATACCTTTATTTTTTTCTCTTGCCTGATTTCCCTGAACAGAACTTCCAATACTATGTTGAATAGGAGTGGTGAGAGGGGGCATCCTTGTCTTCTGCAATGTTTCCAGCTTTCACCCATTCAGTATGATACTGGCTGTGGGTTTGTCATAAATAGCTTCTATTATTTTGAGATATGTTCCAGCAATACCTAGTTTATTGAGAGTTTTTAACATGAAGGGCTGTTGAATTTTATCGAAGGCCTTTTCTGCATCTATTGAGATAATCGTGGGTTTTGTCATTGGTTCTGTTTATGTGATGGATTATGTTTATTGATTTGCTTATGTTGAACCAGCCTTCCATCCTAGGGATGAGCTGACTTGATCATGGTGGATAACCTTTTTGATGTGCTGCTGGATTTGGTTTGCCAGTATTTTATTAAGGATTTTCCATGGATGTTCATCAGGGATACTGGCCTGAAATTTTCTTTTTCTGTTTTATCTCTGTCAGCTTTTGGTATCAGGATGATACTGGCCTCATAAAATGAGTTATGGAGGAGTCCTTCTTTTTCTATTGTTTGGAATAGTTTCAGAAGGAATGGTACCAGCTCCTCTTTGTACCTCTGACAGAAGGTGGCTGTCAATCCATCTGGTCCTGGGCTTTTTTTGATTGGTAGGATATTAATTACTGCCTAATTTCAGAACTTGTTATTGGTCTATTCAGGGATTCCACTTCTTTCTGGTTTAGTCTTGGGAGGGTGTATGTGTCCAGGAATTTATCCATGTCTTCTAGATTTTCTAGTTTATTTGTGTAAAGGTGTTTACAGTATTCTCTGATGGTAGTTTGTATTTCTGTGGGATCAATGGTGATAACCCTTTATCATTTTTATTGTGTCTATTTGATTCTTCTCTCTTTTCTTCTTTATTAGTCTAGCTAGTGGTTCATCTATTTTGTTGATCTTTTCAAAAAACCAGCTCTGGCATTCATTGATTTTTTGAAGGGTTTTTCATGTTTCTGCCTCCTTCAGTTCTGCTCTAGTCTTAGTTATTTGTCTTCTGCTAGCTTTTGAATTTGTTTGCTCTTGCTTCTATAGTTCTCTTAATTGTGAAGTTAGGGTGTCAATTTTAGATCTTTCCATCTTTCTGTTGTGAGCACTTAGTGCTGTAAATTTCTCTCTTAACATGGCTGTAGCTGTGTCCCAGATATTCTGGTACATTGTCTCTTTGTTCTCATTGGTTTCAAATAACTATTTTATTTCTGACTTAATTTTGTTATTTTCCCAGTATTATTCAGGAGCAGGTTGTCAATTTCCATATTGTTGTGTGGGTTTTAAGTGAGTTACTTAATCCTGAGTTCTAATTTAATTGCACTGTGGTCTGAGGGAATGTTTGTTATGATTTCCATTCAGTTGCATTTGCTAAGGAGTATATTACTTCCAATTATGTGATTGATTTTAGAATACATGCTGTGTGGTGCTGAAAAGAATACATATTCTTGATTTGGGGTGGAGAGTTCTGTAGATGTCTATTATGTCTGTTTGGTACAGAGCTAAGTTCAAGTCCTGAATATCCTTGTTAACTTCTTGTCTTGTTGATCTGTCTAATATTGACAGTGAGGTGTTAAGGTCTCCCAGTATTATTGTGTGAGTGTCTAAGTCTCTTTGTAGATCTCTAAGAAGTTATTTTATGAATCCAGGTGCTCCTGTATTGGGTGTATATATATTTAGGATAGTTAGCTCTTATTGTTGCATTGATCCCTTTACCATTATGTGATACCCTTCTTTGTCTTTTCTGATCTTTGTTGGTGTAAAGTCTCTTTTATCAGAGACTAGGATTGCAACTCCTGCTTTTTTTTTTTTTTTTTGCTTTCCATTTGCTTGGTAAATACTCCTCCATTCCTTTATTTTGAACCTATGTGTGTCTTTGCACATGAGATGGGTCTCCTGAATACAGCACACCAATGGGTCTTTAATCTTTATCCAATTTGCCAGTCTGTGCCTTTTAATTGGGGGCATTTAGCCCATTTACATTTAAGGTTAATATTATTATGTGTGAATTTGATCCTGTCATCATGATGCTAGCTGGTTATTTTGCACATTAATTTATGCAGTTTCTTCATGGTGTCATTGTCTTTATATTTTGGTATGTTTTTGCTGTGGATGGTACCAGTTTTTCCTTTCTCTATTTAGTGCTTCCTTCAGGAGCTCTTGTAAGGTAGGCCTGGTGGTGACAGAATCCCTCAACATTTGCTTCTCTGTAAAGGATTTTATTTCTCNTATGCAGTTTCTTCATGGTGTCATTGTCTTTATATTTTGGTATGTTTTGCTGTGGATGGTACCAGTTTTCCTTTCTCTATTTAGTGCTTCCTTCAGGAGCTCTTGTAAGGTAGGCCTGGTGGTGACAGAATCCCTCAACATTTGCTTCTCTGTAAAGGATTTTATTTCTCCTTCACTTATGAAGATTAGTTTGGCTGGATATGAAATTCTGGGTTGAAAATTATTTTTTTTAAGCATGTTGAATATTGGCCCTCACTCTGTTCTGGCTTGTAGGGTTTCTGCAGAGAGATCTGCTGTTAGTCTGATGGGCTTCCCTTTGTAGGTAACCTGACCTTTCTCTCTGGCTGCCCTTGACATATTTTACTTTGTTTCAGTGTTGGAGAATCTCACAATTATGTGTCTTGGGCTTGCTCTTCTTGAGGAGTATCTTAATGGTGTTCTCTGTATTTCCTGAATTTGAATGTTGGCCTGTCTTGCTAGGATGGGGAAGTTCTCCTGGATAATATCCTGAAGTGTGTTTTCCAGCTTGGTTCCATTTTCCCCATCACTTTCAGGGACCCCAATCAATCAGAGATTTGATATTTTCACATAGTCCCATATTTATTGGAGGCTTTGTTCATTCCTTTTCATTCTTTTTGCTCTAATCTTGTCTTCATGCCTTATTTCAGTAAGTTGATCTTCAATCTCTGACATCTTTTCTTCTGCTTGATCGATTTCAGCTATGGCTACTTGTGTATGCTTCACAAAGTTCTTGTGCTGTGTTTTTCAGCTCCATCAGGTCATTTATGTTCTTCTCTAAACTGGTTATTCTAGTTAGCAGTTCGTGCAACCTTTCATCAATGTTCTTAGCTTCCTTGCATTGGGTTAGAACTTGCTCCTTTAGCTCAAAGGAGTTTGTTATCACCCACCTTCTGAAGCCTACTTCTGTTAATTCATCAGTCTCATTCTCTGTTCAGTTTTATGCCCTTGCTGGAGAGGAGTTGCAATCATTTGGAAGAGAAGAGGCATTCTGGTTTTTGGAATTTTCAGCGTTTTGTGCTGGTTTTCCTCATCTTCATGGATTTATCTACCTTTGATCTTTGAGGCTGATGACCTTCGGATGGGGTTTTTGTGTGAGGGTCCTTATGTTGATCTTGATGTTGTTGCTTTCTGTTTGTTAGTTTTTCTTCTAACAGGCCCCTCTTCTGCAGGTCTGCTGCAGTTTGCTAGAGGTCTACTCCAGACCCTGTTCATTTGGGTATCACCAGTGGAGGCTGCAGAATAGCAAAGACTGCTGCCTACTCCTTCCTCTGGAAGCTTCATCCTGGAGGAGCACTGGCCTGATGCCAGTATGAGGTGTATGTCAACCCTGTTGGGAGGTGTCTTCCAGTCAGGAGGCATGGGGGTCAGGAACCCACTTGAGCAGGCAGTTTGTCCCTTAGTACAGCTGGTGCACGGTGCTGGCAGAATCTCTCTTGTTAGGATTAGCTGCTCTCTTCAGAGCTGGTTAGGCAGGAACGATTAAATCTGCTGAAGCTGTGCCCACAGCCACCCCTTCCACCAGGTGCTCTGTCCCAGGGAAGTGGGGGTTTTGTTTGTAAGCCCCTTACTGGGGCTGTTACCATTCCTTCAGAGATGCCCTGCCCAGTGAGGAGGAATCTAGAGAAGCAGTCTGACCACAGCCACTTTGCCACCCAGCCCAGACCTCCCAACCTCCTTAGCACTGTCAGGGAAAAACCACCTACTAAAGCCCCAATAATGGCAGACACCCCTGCCCCAACCAATCTCAATCAACCCAGGTCGACTTCAGACTGCTGTGCTGGCAGCAGGAATTTCAAGCTAGTGGTTCTTAGTTTGCTAGGCTCTGTGGCAGTGGGACCCACTGAACGAGGCCACTTGGCTCCCTGGCTTCAGTCCCCTTTGCAGGGGAGTGAATGATTCTGTCTTGCAGGGGTTCCATGGCGGGCGCCTGTAGTCCCAGCTACTCAGGAGACTGAGGCAGGAAAATGGCATGAACCCAGGAGGCGGAGCTTACGGTAAGCTGAGATCAAGCCACTGCACTCCAGCCTGGGCAACAGAGCAAGACTGTGTCTCAAA
Organism: Rhinopithecus bieti; assembly: GCF_001698545.2. Taxonomy (NCBI): domain Eukaryota; kingdom Metazoa; phylum Chordata; class Mammalia; order Primates; family Cercopithecidae; genus Rhinopithecus; species Rhinopithecus bieti. Next base: position 280,888 of record NW_016825978.1, read on the forward strand.
AAAAAAAAGAAAAAAAAAATACTCCTGCAGCTAGCTCAGTGTCTGCCCAAACAGCTGCCCAGTTTTGTGCTTGAAACCCAGAGTCCTGGTGGTGTAGGCACAAGAGGGAATCTCCTGATCTGCAGATTGCAAAAACGGTGGGAAAAGCATAGTAACCTGGCTGGATAGCAGAATCCCTCATGGCTCCCTTGGCTGGGGGAGGGAGGTCCCTGCTCCTTGCAATTCCTGGGTGATGCGACACCCCATCCTGCTTCTGCTCACCATTCATGGGTTGGACCTACTGTCTAACCAGTCCCCATGAGATGAACAGGTACCTCAGTTGGAAATGCAGTAATCACCTGCCTTCTGCATTGGTCTCACTGGAAGCTGCAGACCAGAGATGTTCCTATTCAGCCATCTTGGCCCCCCTCCTCAGTACAATTTATCTTTAAATTACATAAGGCTTACTGCCCGAGGTAATTTATAGATTCAATGCCATCCCCATCATGCTACCAATGAGTTTCTTCACAGAATTGGAAAAAACTGCTTTAAAGTTCATATGGAACCAAAAAAGAGCCCACATTGCCAAGACAATCCTAAGCCAAAAGAACAAAGCTGGAGGCATCACGCTACCTGACTTCAAACTATACTACAAGGCTACAGTAACCAAAACAGCATGGTACTGGTACCAAAACACACATATAGACCAATGGAACAGAATAGAGCCCCCGGAAATAATACCACACATCTACAGCCATCTGATCTTTGACAAACCTGACAAAAACAAGAAATGGGGAAAGGATTCCCTATTTAATAAATGGTGCTGGGAAAATTGGCTAGCCATAAGTAGAAAGCTGAAACTGGATCCTTTCCTTACTCCTTATACGAAAATTAATTCAAGATGGATTAGAGACTTAAATGTTAGACCTAATACCATAAAA